>NC_134093.1:1281564-1444064 GCF_000715075.1 Nicotiana tabacum | reverse complement strand
CACCACCACCTGATCAGCTTGTATACGTTGATGATTTGCCCACAGTGGCCGAGATGATATGATGGGATGCCCTCAGAGGCTTGATGATATTATGAACGCATATACCTAAGCATAGTATGACATTTATACGATATGCATGACATTGTAAATATTAATGATTCACATAGTTGTTTAGACTTACATGTTGAGTCTTTTACTCCATGTTTCTCTCATGTCTATTATTTGCTGATTTTCATTCCTAACATACTCGGTACATTATCTGTGCTGACGTCCCTTTTGCCTGGGGACATTGCGTTTCATGCCCGCAGGTCCCAATAGACAGGTCGAGAGTCCTCCAAGTAGACTATCAGCTCAGCGAAAGTTGTTGGTGCGCTCCATTTGCTCCAGAGTTGCTATTTGGTCAGTATGATTAAGATATGTATTGATTGGTATGGCGGGGCTCTGTTCCGACCTGTATGACAATTATGTATTCTTAGAGGCTTGTAGACATATGTCATGTATGTGAAAGATTTATGGCCTTATCGGCCTATGTTCAATGTACGAGCGATCATTTTGGTATTATAGGTCGTATGTCTTATGTATAAGTTGGTATTACATATTTTATTTTAGTTATATCACGGCAGCCTTTTCGTCTTATTTTCCTTTGATAGTATGATACAAAAAGACACGTTATGTTGGTACTCGGTTGAGTAAGGTACCGGGTGCCCGTCGCGGCCCATCGATTTGGGTCGTGACAAAAGTGGTATCAGAGCAGTTCTATCCTAGGGAGTCTACAAGCCGTGTCTAGTAGAGTATTATTTATGGGTGTGTTGTACACCACACTTATAAGCAGGAGGCTACAGGGCATTTAGGATTGTCACTCTTTCTTCTTACTCTTGATCGTGTGGTAGAGCTCAGTTGTAAGAACTTAATTTCCTAAACTCTATCTTATTCATAATACGACGATGCTTATATCCAGAAAGACGGATTGTAAGAGATATAGTTGTGGAAGAATTGAGTCAGAGGAACTCAATTTTTGCATCATGTTTATGATGGATAAATATGAGGTATTCAGTATATCATGTGTGTACTAAGATGTGTAAGCTTATTAATAAGGATCCTTAAGATAAGAATTTATATCCACTCTTACGAGTAAAAAGGAATAAGAGAATCGGAAGGTAGACACAAGTTTCAGCAAGTAAAAGAAGCAAGATAAAAAAGGGTACGAGCTACCCAGCTAATGAAGATTATCGCAAAGGAATATAAGCCTTTTGAGTTACCTTCAACAATAACAGAGGTATGTACAATTGGCCACACCCATCTCATTTATGCCCTATGGGGGCTAACAGAAGTAGTATAAGAGAAGGCAGGATATCAGGATCTAGCTGGGGTTAGAGTAACACAAAATGATGGATGGATTGTTAGCATTAGCTGACATTTCCTAAGGATATTGTAAATGTGCTAATAGATCTCCTTGTGAGACACCCAGATGGTGCACTCTAAAATAGTACAGCTAGATATGAGTACTACAAAGATAGGCACTGAAAGCCTTGAAGGGATAAATATTATCCTTAGTGTGGCTCCCGTCCCTAGTAGAGAGAGAATGTTACGCAACCCGAAGAGTCGGTGGATGGAGTAAGGGGAACTAAAAGCAAAAGGATGTCTTGTTGAAGTTTTCTGAATAAAGTAATAGACAAAAATATTAGCAGGGAAATAAGAAGAGAGTTAATGAAGCATTATGAGTAAGATGTGATACATGGATAACAACGGTAGATAAAAAAAACATTATTATAGAGTCTATAGTCAAGTGAAGGAAAAGACGAGAGGTGACACGCCTTGAGACAATAAAAGAGTATAGGCCATAAAGTCATATCCTTATTTCGAGAAATAAGTTCGTGACTCCAATGCGGCTACCTGAAGGAAAAGTTAGACCTCATAATAATAGAAATCAATATGGGCTGGTGAATAAGATAAACCGACCATGAATTAGGGACTAGGTGATTTGATAATAGTCGACATTATGAGAATTTTAGATTGCGTTCCGGCAATAATAGAATGGACGACAGAAGAATAATCTTTAAAAGTCACTCAGGAAGACACTTTCCTAAAGCAAGAAATATGAGCAAAGTTAAGCTTAAGGGACTGTGTGTGCCAGTTACACTAGATATCTCCTTCGTGAGTAAGGAATTTTGTTATCCTTGGTACAGAAGGATTACAGCAAGGCAAGTAAGGGTCATCGATGATGTGAAAAGATGCCAAATATGAAGAGATAATACATCTATAGGTAGCTCGTCGTAACACTAAATCTTAGTACTCCCCTAAAGGGGAAAATATGGAGTGATGTGGCATTAAGTCAGAATTAAGTGGTTCTAGTAACGATGGAATAGTAAAGGAAAAATGCGATAAAAATGAGAAAGGAATGAGATTGCACTTATCCAAATCCTACAGATATGCTATGATTCTAGAACATTATGCAAACACGACGCCAAGGAGAGAAAGTAATGGTTCCTGCCCGAGAGGTTTTTAATAGAGAAGGACCTTGTGCGAGACGTAAGTTAAGACACAGGAGGTAACCCAAGAAAGATTACACGGAATATTGATATGAGAATGGGCCAACGAGTAGTTAGTAGTTGATCCAGGAAGAGCCTAGTTATGGCTAAACAAGAGGACACGGACAAATCAACAGATTATGCAGGATGAACACAGTGAACCCCAACATGGGGAATTCAGTCTCGCAGATATGACATTGTGATACTTGAGATATATTCAGACAGGAGTTTGGGTAGTTAAAGGTAAATAAAAGAGAATGCCACTGGGAAGACAGTCAAAATATTAGTTCAGAAGCAACCCTACAAGCACAAGGGCATGGAAATAAGTAACTACGGATAATTATAGGCGGGGAAGAACATAAAAAATTTCGTCAAGTATACGATGTGATAAGCTTGTAACTTTACAAGAGCCAGAAGGTCTCCCTAAGTACTACAACGAAAGACTAGCTGGGGAAATAAGGAAGAAGGCTTCAACCTAAGCATAGTGACCTAAAAAGGAAATGGTCTTGTAACAACAATCTCACAACAACATTGTATGCACTTCATAAAAAAGTGGCACCTAGCGTGGATAATGAGCGGGAAATGAAACCAAAAGTAATATTCGAGACCATATGAATTGCACAAAATTCCGACATGCATGTGAATTAAGATAAGCTAAGTATGCACACAACAAGAGGGCAGAAAAGACCAGAAAAAGTAATTGCTTACGTTAAAAGTAAGCTGAGATGGAACGAAGGGAATTATTCGATCAATGATCCAGAGTTAGTTACGTTATGAACGCACTTAAGATTTCGGAGTATTATCCATGCAGCACATATATTGACATTCATACAGTCGTAGAAGACTCTGGTATAAGCTAAAAGAAAGAATTGAGCCCAGGACATAGACAAAGGATTGAATTGTCATAAGATTGTATCATGGATATTCCATAGCGCCCATGAAAGGCTAAAGTAATGACTAATACTAGGAGCCGCATATCGGAAGATATCTTAAGCCTACATGAAGGCTGATTAGAAGGAAGAGGAAACTAAAGAGTTTAATTAACTAAGTAAATCAGGAGTCTGATTATTGGACCCGAAAAATTATAGGATTCGTGATTGAGAACATAGAAATATCACTCTTAATATCATAGGTGCAAGAGAGATAGTACAACAGCCATATTCTATAATGGCCCTACGATAAAGCCAGTTAGAAGAGTACTAGCCTTATAAGAAGTCAGTATGAAACTCCCACCGGATTATGTATGCACCGGAGGTGCAAGTATTATAATAGAGCTTCAAATTGTGGATGTGAATTATACCTGTGCTAAAGTGAGGTCACGAAATAGATAGAAGATGTGATGCGAGATTTTAAGGTAAGTAAGGTAAAGGTGAACAACGTACGAGATGCTCAAGTGCAGAAGGTTGCGAATAATCCATACTGTAGATAAAAGGTTAGAAGCGTTGGGATTTAGTATCCAGGAATGGTAGTGGCGGCGTCAGTGGCATATCTTCCAGCATATGGTTTCTAGGTATCGAGAGGCCTAGTATAGAGAGTAAAGAAGAGTTAGAGACGATGTGATGTCTCGCTTGATGTTCCAGAATAACATAAGGAAATCTATGGTGCAAGAAAGTTGAAGGAAGGTTGCAAGTAGTATAAATAGATATGTGTAGGTTGCAAGCTAGAGTATAGTAGAGCGAAAAGGTTTTAGGAAGACGGGAGTAAGGTAAGCAAAGGTGAGTGAAAAGATGACGAGAATGGATAAGTTCTCAGGATTAAGCCCATGAAAACAAGAAGAGCTGATGGTTTCTATAAGTTATAGAAAGCTCAGTATAGCTTGAATGAACTCAAAGGAGTCCAAGACTAGTAGCATGTAGAAGAGATGGAATGTTGCCCTGGTAGTAGAATAAAGATGTAATTGTGATAGATAAAGGATGACGTTTGGGCCTTCGATTGAGTAATGATTTGAAAAGGGGGGGGGATAGGATTTCATGAATTGTACAGGATTAAAATATCCACGTAAGGTAAATCACATTGGGATGCTATGAAGTACGGTTATGGAAGTATAGTATCGTATCACCCCCAGGTGGATCAGGAGAATCACTTCAAATGTTCCACGATGTAACGTGAGCCCTAGTGATTACATAAAAGGTCAAGTTATCAATGGTAGATTATAGATCAATATTGAGGTGAATCAACAATGGATGGATAAAAGTTTTGAAGTATGAGATACGATTAGGTCCTCATTCTTAAGATGAACAGTTATAAGGAAGCATTAAAGGACTTACACTTATACATATAGGATAAGCAACGAGAGTAAGCTGGAGTTTGGTAGCAGACCTCAGTAACGATAAATCGAAGTAAGAGTTATGGTATAATATGACCTACCTAGATGCAGTAAAGTCATACGGATGGATAACTGGGTCTATGAAATAAGATATAGCAATATTTGTAAGTTTGACAAAGTACCGAGAGAAGAACTTCAGTATACCTATAGATGCCCAGAGGGATATCTTATCAAGCTCTGTATATGTTTACAAAGTGAGGCCTAGAGATTGGCTAAAAGTTGGAGGAAAAAGGAGAGAAGAGTCGCATAGGCACATTTACAAGGTCAGAGTCGTACAGGCTGTATGATAGAAGGTAGCAACAGTTACGAGATTGGAAGGATTTCGGCCACAAGTCGTGGTGTGCAGAAGAAGCCTAAAGGGGGGAATGCCCTGGCCTTTGGATTTATTCACAGAACAACTGCCTATATGGTAAGGAGAGTATTAAAACCATTCGTAAGAGCTATCCGGTTATAAGACCGATAAGTGCATCCGTCAACATTCGAGGACGAATGTTTCAAAGGGGAGAATGATATTACACCTCATATTTTTGTACGTGAAAGTACACCACAAGTAAATTGATATAAGCTCATAAATGAGATATTACATCCCGCATTTTCAAAACGTACGTTAAAGTTTCGTCGTAAGTTAATCGACGTAAGTTCGGGAATGAGATTATTTTGAGATTATAAGTATTATTCTATTTCAAACAGGTGGTGAGTAAATTCGTGAAAGTGAGAGGTTAACCAAATCAAAGAAAATAAATTTCGTCGAAGTTGTCATTTTGAGATAAAATACGGTCAGAGCTATAATACCCCGTATTTATGGACTAGTGCCATACAAGGTACCACATGACCATGATAGCAAGATATATAAAGTGGGTTAAAAGTGAGTAGTATTTTAAGTAAGTTGAGATAATTCTTATTTATGTGTATAATTGATTAATGAGGAAATTAACTAGTTAATTAAGAGATTAGTGGATAATTAATGATAATCTTGGATAAGCCTAAGGAACTTTTAACGTGGCAGCCAAGGGGACTTGATTAAAGCCCAACTATGTGACTCTTGAATCATATGGCAAGATGGCATATGTTGAGAATTCTTGTAACTAAGTCACCTTAAAGTGGGGCCCACTCTTTTTGACAAAGACACCAACATAAGTCATTAAAATGCATATGTTTAAAAGGCAACGGATGTAACTTCACCCAAAAGCTCTTATGAACCAACAATTATAAAAGATTTTCCCATATCATTAAGAAGTGAGATTCTTATGTTTGCTAAGCTATCAGATGAAAGCCACAAAATTCATACGAGACTACGTAATGTAATAGCAACGGGATTTGCAATTCTAAGAGAGTATGGTACAATCTTTCTCAAGAATATTATACGAATTTTTTCCTACTTCGATCCACTGTTGCATGTTGGCGCAGTTGATGTGTGTTAGAGGGATTGTCAAGAGAATCGGTTCAGGTATATTAAGGTTGTCCCTTCTTTCCTTTTGGCATGATCCATACGATACAAACGAAACAAGTAAACGCACAATTTTCATAAATGACTCTATTCATAGAAGTACTAGGGGTGTCTATATTCTTGATTCCCTATGTGAATTATTATTGTAATTTCTGTTCATGGGTCTCAGAAAAATACGTAGTTGATAAAGTTTATCCGAAAGACATATTGATTTTATGACATTCCGAGAAATCTTATTAACGTATTTCATATGCATTTCATTCGTTTATACATGTACATTGACCCATCACCAGATGGCGTTATATACGAGTATATTATATGTTTATGGGATATTGAAAAAGGTTATGGCGTTATATACGCACCACCACCTGATCAACTAGTATACATTGATGATTTATCCACAGTGGTCAAGATGATATGATGGGATGTCCTCAGAGGCTTGATGATGTTATGAACGCATATACCTAAGCATGGTATGACATTTATACGCATATGCATGATATTATAAATATTAATGATTCACAGAGTTGTTCAGACTTACATGTTGAGTCTTTTACTCCATGTTTCTCTCATGTCTATTATTTGCTGATTTTCATTCCTAACATACTCGGTACATTATCTGTGCTGACGTCCCTTTTGCCTGGGGACATTGCGTTTCATGCCCGCAGGTCCCAATAGACAGGTCGAGAGTCCTCCAAGTAGACTATCAGCTCAGCGAAAGTTGTTGGTGCGCTCCATTTGCTCCAGAGTTGCTATTTGGTCAGTATGATTAAGATATGTATTGATTGGTATGGCGGGGCTCTGTTCCGACCTGTATGACAATTATGTATTCTTAGAGGCTTGTAGACATATGTCATGTATGTGAAAGATTTATGGCCTTATCGGCCTATGTTCAATGTACGAGCGATCATTTTGGTATTATAGGTCGTATGTCTTATGTATAAGTTGGTATTACATATTTTATTTTAGTTATATCACGGCAGCCTTTCCGTCTTATTTTCCTTTGATAGTATGATACAAAAAGACACGTTATATTGGTACTTGGTTGAGTAAGGTACCGGATGCCCGTCGCGGCCCATCGATTTGGGTCGTGATATATATATATATATATATTTATATAAAACTAGGGATCGGGGGACGTTGAATAGTAAACTAAACGAAGATGATGTTGTCCAATTGGCCGAACGGAAGATCAACATGAGAAGCCGATGTTCTTGGTACAGAATCCCATGCAGATTTCCTAACTGTTTTGTTAGGTATTGGGCATGAGCAAGAAAGTATACAAGAGGAAATCAGAAGAACGGGGATTCGAATCGCCTATTTTTTCCCTTTCTTGTTTGCAAGAAAAAAAAGTAACTGAGCTAAACTGTAAACATGATGCATAGTAGGAGAAATAGAAAGATGCACATCCCATTATATATATATATATGGCATATTTTCTCACGTATGTTATATGTTATATGTTATCCATTACCTATCCTTATTTCATATTTATATCTTAGACGTTTGTTTAGGGGGTTTGACATGTAGGACTCGGGCACTCATCACGGCCCAACGGTTTGGGTCGTGACAACTTAAATAATGGTAAAAGTAACATATATACTGACTAAAGAAAATAGTTAAAGGTAGAGTAATAATTTTACATTATCCTGAACTAAGTGTCAATAATCAATTTTTTAGAATGTTGTGACTAAATTTTGTGATTTAACAATTCAACTAAAGTTCCAATAAATAAAAGAAAATCCAAAATATTCTTTATCACATACTACTATCTCGATACAAAGTCAACTATTTTTTTTTTAAAAGGCCAAAATAATATTAAATTCAAAGTGTCATGCTATTGTTACTTGATATTCATATGGTGGAGGCATATTCTCTTTTTTTTTTCCTCGCAAAAGAGCCTCATTGATGCAAAGCTTGAGAAAATATTAGACTTTTGGTAATTCCTCTGCCGACCAGGATAAAACATCTCTAATTGAAGCGGCTAATCACCATACATATTGTGTGAGATTCTGATTGTACAAGTTACACAATATCATAAATAGCCATTCCATGTATTACGCCAGCCCCAAGAGAGTTTATAAACAATCACATATTTTTGGCAATTGCAACATAAGTGTAATAAAGTTGGATCAAATAGTCATGAATATGTGCTTTTGAAGAGGTTGCAGTAATATTTCAGTGATGTGTTTCTTAGGAAACTATAAAAATGGGGAATTTGTGCTCACTCTAGTGAAAAAATTCACACAAGAATATTGAAGAAATGAGTTTAGGTACTAGGTCGAATAAGAAGATGTATAATCCGTATAATCCATAGACTAGAAAGAACAGATTGCGAGGTCTAATGAATGAGACCACTAATTTCATTTGCACCTCACATAAGCATTACTTATTATGTGAGGTATATAATAATTTTTTATAAATATATTCTAGCCATTATAACATAATGTGTGATTTATATGAGGTACAAAATTACTTGTAATTGTTGTTTACATTAAATTTTAGAATTGATTTTGGGGGTTCATGGGACCAGTTTTTGCCGCTCGCGGAGTTTGCATACAAGAACAGTTATCAGTCGAGCATTCATATGGCTCCGTACGAGGCTTTGTACGGAAGACGGTGTAGATCTCCGGTGGGATAGTTTGAGCCGGGTGAGGCTAGGCTTTTGGGTACAGACTTGGTCCGGGATGTATTAGACAAGGTGAAATTGATTCAGGAGCGGCTTCGCACGGTGCAGTCTAGGCAAAAGAGTTATCTTTCCGCCATTTTATTCTTCTTTTGTGCTCTACAACTATTATATATTTTACCGGGTTGGTTGGTTTGGGTCCGGAGTGATTTCGGAGTGAATTGAGACACTTAGTCTCCTAATTAAAAGCTTAGGTTGAAAAAGTTAATCGGATATCAAATTATGTGTAAACGGCCTCAGATTTGAATTTTGATAGTTCCGTTAGCTCCGTTAGGTGATTTTGGACTTAGGAGTGCGTCCGGAATGTGATTTGGAGGTCTATAGTAGAATTAGGCTTGAATTGGCTAAAGTTGGAATTTTGGCGATTTTGGCCGACAATGAAAATTTTGATATCGGGGTCGGATTTGATTTACGTGAATTGGAGTAGGTTCGTGGGGTCATTTAGGACTTGTGTGCAAAATTTGAGGTCAATCGGACGTGGTTTGGTAAGTTTCGGTATCGTTTACGGAATTCGAAAGTTTAGAAGTTCTTTAGGCTTGAATCCGGGTGTAATCGGTGATTTGATGTTGTTTTGAGTGATTCGAAGGTTTGACTAAGTTCGTATTGGATTATTTGACTTGTTGTCATGTTTGGTTAAGGTCCCAGGGGCCTGGGGTGGAATTCGAGAGGTTTCAGACTTGGTTTTGGATTTGAAAGGGGCAACTGAAGCGCTGCTGTTGCTGGTGTAATCGCACCTGCGGAGTGGGAACTGCAGGTGCGAGCTCACAGAAGCGGGGATGGGACCGCAAAAGAGGCCAAGGTTGAGTTGAGCAGAAGCCGCAGGTGCGAAGATTTTCCTGCACCTGCTATGGTCGCAAAAGCGGGCAGCTAGGCGCAGGTGCGAGTTTTAGACGCAGGTGCAATAGGTTTCCGCACATGCGATAAGCGCAGATGCGGTCTTATAGCCGCAGGAGTGGAATGTGGGATTTTAAGTGGAATCCGCACCTGCGATGGATTTTTCGCAGATGCGACAGTGGATCTGCGGATGCGAAAAGTCTGGGCAGAAGGTTTAAAAGTAAAGGTTTGCGATTTTAGTCTTATTTCACCATTTGAGACTCGGACTTAGGCGATTTTGGAGAAGATTTTCGAGGTGATTATTAAGGTAAGCTTCTTGTACTCGTTTTTAGCATTAAATCTTGATTCCCCACTGATTTCCCCACCTAATTAGTGATATTTTGAAGTAAAATTTGGGAGTTTAGGGCTTGAGAACTAGAGAATGGATTTTGGGAATTTTGGAGTACTAAATGATGTCGGATTTTGATGAATTTAGTATAGTTGGACTCGTGAGTGAATGGGATTTCGGGTTTTGTGACTTTTATCGGATTTCGAGACGTGGGCCCGAGGGCCGGGTTTGAGCCGATTTCGGATTTGGGTTATAATTTAGTAGTTTTCTAGTGGAATTGATCTTTTTAGCCTATATTGATTATCTCGTACTGTTTGTGGCTAGATTCGGGGCATTCAGAGACTGATTCGAGGGGTAAAGGCATTTCGGAGTAGGATTTTTTTGCGCAGTTGCGGTAAGTAACGCTTTCAAACTCGGTTCTGAGGGTTCGAAACCCCGAACTATGTGCTTTAGGATTGGTATTGAGGTGACGCACATGCCAAGTACGGGCGTGCGAGCGTGCACTGCGAGAATTGTGGCCTGGTTGATTCCATGGCACTGTATAGTGACTCTATTTCGTTGATATCCGTATTTTCATCTTGTGATAAAGTAATTGAGCTGTCAATCATGCTAGATATCATGTTTAGGGTTTATGTCGGTATTGTTGGGACCCCTAGTGGTTGTTTCTTGCTGTCATCTCACTGATTTCATTGATATTATGTACTCAGTCATGTTCATGCATTTCATATCATATCTCAGTCTCAGTAGTTATTTACTGATACATCATATTATTGTTTCGGGCTAGTTGTCATATTATTGTGAGCCCGTGAGTGAGACTGGAGAGATTTATGATTGAGTGAGGCTGAGAGCCTGATGATGAGTGACAGTTATGGGATCGTGTTGCACGTCGCAGTAGTTATACTGATTTTATGATAGTTCTTGGGTTGTAGGAGCCCCTCCGGAGTCTGTAACACACCCCAGTGAGCGCGGTTGATATTATTGAGGGATGGATCTTCCCTGGATATGGATCTTGTCCGAAGTACTTGATACATGGAGATGGATCTTCTCCACAGGTCTGGATTGGCCTTTCCTCGGTACTGGGTGACCTATGGTCAGTGTTGTATATGTTCTGGGATGGATTTTCCGTGGGCCGTGTGGGCCATATACAGTACCGAGTGGTCGAGATATTGAGAGTGTGAGCACTTGAGGTTGCATCATGGTGCATCACTTACAGTATGTGCATTGGCATGTAGAGATAATAAAGTTATATTCATTACATTGTTCGGATCTGCTTTACTTTGCTGTTTGAGTTGCCTATGTGATTTGAGAGCAATCCTACGATTCTGCACAGTTATTTCCATTTTATCTGTACCAGTTGAGTTCGTCACTACCTTTCAGTCCAAAGTTTGGACCTGTTACTTACTGAGTTGGATGTACTCACGTTACTCCCTGAATCTTGTGTGCAGATCCAGGCGTTCCTGGTCACGGCGGCGGCGGCTGATTGAGGCATCAGAGTTCGAGAACTATCGAGTTAGCTGCATGGCGTTCACGGACCTTGATTTCCCTCCCTTATTCTATCTGCACTTTGAGTTTTATTCTCTAGATACTGTTGTGGATTGTATATTAATTTTAGACGTTCATGTACTCAGTGATACCCCGATTTTTGGGATGGATTGTACCGTATCTTGGTTAAATTCTATTTTAAAATGGCTTTTCTTTAATATAAATTTTTTCGTTGTTATTTCTAAAAGAATGTCTTACTGTGTTGAAATTGTCGAGTTGTGGCTTGCCTATTTATTGATATAAAGTACACGCGCAACGCGCGTACCCTAAAACTAGTAGTTATATAAAGATGTAAATCATAGTAGTGAAAATATTCGTGATACACTATGTATATAGGTGTATAAGAATAATGAGAAGAAGAAGAAGAAGAAAATGCGAGAAATTCACCAAATACCTGTAAATAATGTATCAACCTTGGATATAATATTGTATAAGTTGTGCTATTATATAAATGAATCCTATCAATGGAGCTTCACGGGTTCTTTTTCTTCTTCTTCCTTGGCACTATTCTATACACTATTCTTCTTCCTTGGGCATCTTCTGGAATTTAACTCAAATCTAGCTTAAATCTACTCCAAATCACTTGAAATTTAAGTTTTGAACTCCTCTTAATGATTCCAATCAATTGGGACAACACTCATTCCAAACAACTAACAAATCGAAAAACCCAATCTATGAAATCGAATATTTGAACCACCTTTAATGGTGACTTTTATTTTTCAAAATTGTAGTTAACCATTGGGATCAAAATTACATGTGAAATGAGGATAAGGCCGAGACAATGCCGACACCTTCTTTCTAGTTTGATGATCCAACAACCTAATAAGTGAACCTCTTTAGTGCATGACAATAAACACATTTATCCCCATTCCAAATGGAGGAAATGATCTTCGTATGACTCCAAATAATTAATTCTCTTGCAAATTGATTTTCTTCTTCATCAAAATAGTGTGATTATCATCGTTGAATCTGGAAGAAGAATTGAAAGAGAATAACAATGGTAGAGAAATTTTGGGGTGCAAAGGCGTGACACGGGAAGAAGAAGAAGAAGAAGAACGAAGAAAAAAAGTGCGGGCTAACTGGTGAAAAGTAATTTTCAGTTTATGTATAACCTAGGCTACACTGGGTAAGGGCTTCAAACACGAGCCATTTTCGGATGGGTTGTTGGGCCAAGTGATAAGGGGTGTAATTCTCTCTTAATTATTTAGATTAAATAGTTTTGTTTCATGTAAAGAGTGAACGATCTAAGTTTTTTCGTTTATATGACTTAACACCACTTAAAAAGTTCTAAATTCTTCACCAAAATAAATCAATGTTGTCATTAATAATCTACCAATCATGGTTATTCGGAATTATTATTCATTCACAACTGATATTAAGAATTATCTGTATGCATTGTTATACCACGTCTTAACTCAGTGATAACACACATGAGCAAATGTATATTGCAAATGTATAATGCTTGCCCACTTCTTTCTAGACGAGATATGTAAGTTTTGGTTTATATAAAGACATTGTTAATAATGCTGCTTACTTATACTAGGTGACATTTACTTATCTTTGAAGAAATATTATCTCAGCATATCAAATACAATTTATTTAATAAGTAAATTATAAATTACTTACAGAGCTTTATATAGAGTTTTGTAGACGTGCATATGTTGTGCGCATGTCGTGTGCGTACGTATGTGTATACACTCACGTGTTGTAACATTGTTGGTAAGTTAACGAAGACTAACAAAAACTTAATAACCTTAATATATACGCATATAAAACGATAAGAAATCATTATATGGTAACTTTACAAAAAGAACCTCAAATAAAACGACACGTCATCTGCCTGAAATTTAAATCTTCCTACAACAGAAATAATAACATACTTTTACATGTCCTGTAATTATAATTGTAATTGTGATTGTAATCACTATTTTAATTGTAATTGTAATCACTATTTTTTTTTGTGGGATAAAAATCAAAACTATTTATTCTCTTCATTTATTTAGGTTTACCGTGCTGTAGATTTTTCATTATTTAGAATTAGGATTCTTTAGTGCCGTAGGGCTTTTACTTAGGTTTAGTATTCTTTAGGTTTTGTTTAGGATTCTTTACTCCTTTAGGTTTAAGATTCTTTTATTACCAATGTTATTTTTGCTTAAAGATTCTTTAGGTTGGAGGTTTTCGTTTTTTTTTTGAGAATTCTCTATAGGGTTTTTAGAATATGTATACGGCAGTTTAATTTGGTGCATCTAATCATAGCAATGTTATCAACCACTCTAATTTATTCTGCAATTTTTAATTTGGTGTAGTATGTTTACACACCAATACAACAAGCATTCTTATATTAATTCTTTGGTTGTGTTCCCTTGTTTCATGATTAAACAACCATTGACGCAGGGAATATCAGTACCTATTTCTCGAGGTAATTTATTTTTCTCAATATATGAATTCTTTCTCAAAGTTTAATTCCATGTGGCAATCTCAATGAAGGTTAGAGTTCAACATGTTGTAAAGTTGTGTATGTGAAAGGTATTACAACAATGGTTCTCATAGTCAAATTTTATTTTAAAAAAGAATTTGGCTTGACAAAAATTTGAACCAACTTCCGGAGATACTGGTCGTCACATGTTGAACTTACCGTGGCTTTACACTAATTGAATGTCCTACCAAACACGAAAGCCTTTAGCGAAATATTGTTCGTCTTTTTTACCATTTATATGTATATTTCACACTAGACAACATCGTAATTTTAGTTTTCCCCTAATATTTAGGAGTTTTAAATCAACTAAAATGTTATTTATTTAATTTTTTATTATTTGAACTATTCGTAATAGTTGGGACATTAAAATCATTTAGAATTTATCTTATATAAATTATTCCTTATTTGAACCACAAAATTACTAATCTAAGTGTATGTATAGAGGAATAGTTGGACAAAATTTCACGCATAACCTTCATATACTCAAAAGTAAAAGCACCACCGACATAAGTAATTCTTCACTTCTTTTCTATTCTTGTTTTTTTTTACCAAACACTTTACATCTTATAACTTAATTTGGTATAATATTTGAAGATGTATCCGATTTTCTTTCTTGTTCTTCGATATTCTCCAGCTATTTGTTTGTTTCTTATTTATTAGTATTAGTTTTAGTTTTTGATTTAGCACAACAAAAAGTTCAGAAGATTTCTTTTGAGTTTACTTAATGACATGTTAATATCCTTGAGTTGAAAAGAAAAGGCGCGTAATCTCTATACAAAAAGATCTAGAATATGTTAATTCTTCCTTTTATGTTGTAAATTTATTGAGTTAGGTCGACATTGACACGATAAAATAGCCTATGATGTATATTACCCATTCATATCTCAATCACTATTGTTGATTTGTGTTTGTTTTTCAAGTTTATAATTACCTAACATATGAGCTTCGCCTAAGGTTTATCATGAGCTTCAACAGCTTTTTGATGCTCAATTTGATTTTGATAAGTTATACTTCTCGAAAGGAAGAGCCATTAATTTTATTTTTTTTTACCTATTGATTTTTTCACCTATGCAATATTACGACAACTGGTACACATCTTTTAGTAATCACAGTACTAATCATTAACCTCGTACTTAATTAAAGAACGTAATTGTTTTAAAGAACTTTATTGTTTCCTTTTATTAGTTTTTTAGTTAAAGAATAATTTTATTACTTGCTTGTACGGTGACGTAAGGCAAGTAGTGAACCTCATTTCCAATCTTACAAGTTTTGTTCCAAAATTTCAAGTTCACATTAGAAACAAACAAATATTATAAAATATTTTTTTTAATCCTAAATCTTTATCGTATTTTTTGTATGTTATTATACAAGCACAAAACCCCGTAATAAAAACTTTATAGATTTATCTTTACAAAAAAATTTAAATCTCAATTATAGTATTCACTAGACTAAGGGTTCGATAAAGCCACGAAAAGTATATTTCTAAATACCAAATTTACATTTGAAGGCAATATTGTCGAATGGAGTATATTCCTTTTTTTTAAAATATAAGTTCCACCTCTTTCAATGAAAAATCCGCTAACATTTTTAATGTAATACAATTTTTGATCAATCACATTGTGTTTTTATAGACGTGTCTTCAATTACTATATTTAAGCACATATGAAATTTCGTATAATAAATCCATTATCTTGACATATTATTTTAATAATCAACACGGAATAACGCTAAAACTTTACTATAGGTGTGCAACGCACGTACACTAAAATAGTTACTAAAAAAACTTTATATAGGGGTTTGCGGGCGTGCATATGTTGTGCTTACGTCATGTGTGTATGTACATATATTACACATGCATTGTACTATTTATAATCCTTAAAACACACGTTTAAAATGATAAGAAAATAATATATAGTAACTTTATAAAGAAAAGCTCAAACGGAAATGACACATTATTTGCGCGAAATTCAAATATTTTCACACCAGATCGAAATAACGGAATTTTAAATAGCGTAACGAACTTTTAAATCTAGAGAATCGTAACAGTAATGCTATTGATAAAAATTCAAAAACTTTTTAGACGGTGAGTACGTCTTAATTTTCTTTTTAATTTATATTTAGCCGTCTTTAATACTTCATTTACTTAAAAAAAGCCTATAACTTTTTTTATATACCTCAAATAAAAAATATTCTAATTAAAGCGAACAACAAATCTAAAGGAGGAAGAAGAATTCTTAGAAACTTTTTCATACCAAACAGTATGATATTCAAAAAATCAATTATAGACCTTTCATCCTTAACAATATCAAACTTAGTTAGATTTTGATATCATCATTTTAGTTACTATAAATAACAAAATACCTATATATATGTTGTGCTTTACGCCGTGTGTGTATGTACATATATTACACATGCATTATACTATTAATAATCCTTAAAACACATATGCTTAAAATGATAAGAAAATAATATATAGTAACTTTATAAAGAAAAGCTCAAACGGAAATGACACATTATTTGCGCGAAATTCAAATCTTTCCACACCAGATCGAAATAACGGAATTTTAAATAGTGTAACGAACTTTTAAATCTAGAGAATCGTAACAATAGTGTTATTGATAAAAATTCAAAAACTTTTTAGACGGTGAGTACGTCTTAATTTTTTTTTTTAATTTATATTTAGCCGTCTTTAATACTTCATTTACTTAAAAAAAGCCTATAACTTTTTTTATATACCTCAAATAAAAAATATTCTAATTAAATCGAACAACAAATCTAAAGGAGGAAGAAGAATTCTTAGAAACTTTTTCATACCAAACAGTATGATATTCAAAAAATCATTATAGACTTTTCATCCTTAACAATATCAAACTTAGTTGGATTTTGATATCATCATTTTAGTTACTATAAATAACAAAATACCTATATATATGTTGTGCTTACGCCGTGTGCGTATGTACATATATTACACATGCAATGTACTATTAATAATCCTTAAAACACACACGTTTTAAATGATAAGGAAATAATATATATTAACTTTATAAAGAAAAGCTCAAACGGAAATGACACATTATTTGCGCGAAATTCAAATCTTTTCACACTAGATCGAAATAACGGAATTTTAAATACCGTAACGAGCTTTTAAATCTAGAGAATCGTAACAGTAACATTATTGATAAAAATTCAAAAACTTTTTAGACGGTGAGTACGTCTTAATTTTATTTCTTTATACTTAGCCGTCTTCAATACTTTATTTACTTTAAAAAAACATTTGTAACTTTTTATACATACCTCAAATAAAAAATATTCTAATTAAATTGAATAATAACAAATAAAAAAGAGGAAGAAGAATTCTTAGAAACTTTTTCATACCAAACAATATGATATTCAACAAATCATTATAGACTTTTCATCCTTAACAATGTCAAACTTAGTTGGTTTTTGATATCATTATTAGTTACTATAAATAACAAAATATCCAAAACGATTTGATGCAAATGCCATTAGTAACAATCTTATCGATGTCAAAATATCCAAAACGATTTGATGCAAATGCCATGAAGCGTATGTTAACAAAAATAAAAATAAAAAATAAAACAAATAGTAGCAACAAGTAAAAGTGAAACAGTCCTCCTCTTCCACCTCCATATAAATAAGCCGTGTATCGCCCCTACGGCGGGAAACCATACCTTTTTCCCCAAAACCTCCCTCCAAAAGCACCAATCACTCTCCCTCAAATTCCAATCCCCCATTCTCTCGAACCCTAAAAATCCCAATTCCAATACCAATTCAGCTCAAAATCTTCCATTTTCACACAAAACTAGTGAATAAAATCAACTTTTATTCCCCAATTCAATGGCGTTTCCTATCGACGGAGACGCAAAACCTAATCAAAATCAGCAGCAGGTTGATGACGTAGACGATGATAGAGGCGATAGAGTGACGCCGTTAAAATACGTTCCGTTGTGCGATGTTTACTCCGCTACTTCACCTTACGTCGGCGGCGCTACTGGATCCAAAAAAGTTGAAGCCGCTCGCAAAATCCTCCCACATTTCGACACCGACGACGATCGCACCAAACATTATTCACACACACAGCACATTTACTCAATGTCCGCAACGAAACCACCTCTTACTCACTTCTACACTCGCCGCCGTAAAAGGAAACGACAGGATGAACCCTCGTTTTACGACACGTTAGAGTCTGGATCAGTGAAATTAGGTAGTTGCAATGGCGATGTGGGCGAAGAAGAGGAAGCGGGTAGAAAGTATAAGGAGAAGCAGAAGAGGAAAGCGAGTGTGAAATTACGGAATTTGTCCAATGGCAATAGAGAAGATGAGTGCGAAGACAAGGAAATGGTTGTAAAGAATAAGGAAAAACAGAAGAAGAAAGTGGACAATTCAAAGCTAGTTTTTCGGCCCGTGAAAATAGGGAATTTTGTGAATGGAGATAGAGAAGACGAGGGTGAAGACGAGGAAATGGTTGTAAAGAGTAAGGGGAAACAGAAGAGAAAAGTGTTTAATTCAAAGCTAGTTTCTCGGTCAGCTAAACTAGCCAATTTATCGAATGGGGACCTAGAAGACAAGGGCGAAGATGAGGAAATGGTTATAATGAATAAGGAGAAGCAGAAATTAACCAATTTTTCGAATGACAGTAGAGAAAACCAGGGGGAAACTGAGGGCGAAGAAGACAAAGTGGTTATAAAGATCAAGGAGAAGAGGAAGGTGGGGAATTTAGAAGTAGTGAATATGTGTGTCAAGAGTGAGAGGGACAATGAGGGAGAAGATGATGTAGTGGTTGTGAAGCATAATAAGAAGAAGAAGGAGAAGAAGAGGAGGAAGGTGGGTAGTTCGGAGCTGGCAAATTTGGGAGTGGATGATAGTGTTATGTTGAATGAGTCTTGTTTGAGAGAAACTCGAAATAGTGCTTGTAAAAATAAAACTGATACCAATCACAGTAATAATGACTGTAAAGATTCTAACTTTAGGGGTAACAACATTAAGAAGCGAAAAGAAAATTCTGTTTTGGAGAATCACTTGAGTAGCAAAAGCTCAGGGTCAATTCGCACCAAGAAATGGGTTTGGTACTTTTTTCCCTTGTTCAATTTTATGCTTCGTATGTATGTGTTATCATGTATGAAAGTGTTTGGGTTTGTGCGGTTTACAGGTTGAGTTTTGAAGGAGTTGATCCCAAGAAATTTAATGGACTACAATGTAAGGTGTGAATTGATCAAACTTAGAATGATTAGAATGTACTGTGTACTTTTGTTATTATCAGTTTAAGAGACTAATTGTAGAGTCTTTGTTGATAGGTGTATTGGCCATTAGATGCTGATTGGTACTCTGGTCGTGTAATTGCATACAACTCTGAGACTGGACGGCATCATGTAATTGATTTTCTGGCTCCTTTTCGTATAAATTTTGTTTGATCTTTTGAGGTAAGTGTGTGAAACAAGTTTTGAGTCCAATGCAGGTGAAATATGTAGACGGGGATGAAGAGCATTTGCTTTTATCAAATGAAAGGGTCAAGTTTTCTGTTTCACTTGAGGAGATTAGTCGTTTGAAGTTGAGATCCAGTGATACGAGTCCTGAAACTGATGGAATTGATGTTGATGAGATGGTTGTATTAGCTGCTACTTTGGATGACTGTGAAGCTCTCGAGCCTGGAGATATTATATGGGCCAAGCTGACTGGTAAGTTATGTCCTTTATTTGCTACTTCTGAATTTTTCTGAGCTTTTGATAACTTCTGGTGTGATTTGCAACTATATCATGTCCACTCTATGGTTACACACAGTCAATAAGCAGCTAGGAAGAAGCTCTCAAAGTAGAAGAAATAACAAAGATAAAAAATTTTAGCAACTAAATTTTGCATGGTTGTTTACTTCCCGGAACAAATGTGAGTTCAAAATCTCTCAAATGGCAAATATCTGATTTTTCATTGGTTTTATTGGCCAATACAGGTCATGCCATGTGGCCGGCTATTGTTCTGGATGAATCTCTTGCTGGTGGGCGTAAAGGTCTAAACAAAGTTTCAGGGGAAAAATCAGTTCTTGTGCAGTTTTTTGGCACCCATGATTTTGCTAGGTGTGCATTTTGGAAGTTTATTTTGAATGTAGTTGGAGTTGTATTTACTATTTAAGCAGTATGCTCAATTACTTCGTTGTGGGCTTATGAAACTTTGTTATTGAATTCCAGGGTTAAATTAAAGCAAGTTATATCTTTCCTGAGAGGGCTTCTTTCTTCATTTCACCTCAAGTGCAAAAAGCCAAAATTTGTTCAAGGTTTGGAGGAAGCAAAAATGTGAGCCTTGTTGATCCGAGTTCATTTTTTTTTGTGTCATTTTGTCGTTACTTCACCGGGATTAAATGTTTTGCATGTCCTATATTTGTAGTTTTCCGTCCGTCTGGTCCTTTGCTAGATATTGTTCTTTCCATTTTATGTCTGTCATTACAATAGGGAAAGCTATTGTATTAAACTAGTAGAAATGCTTCTTAAAAGGTTGATGCATACATTATATTCTTCTCATGTGAAAGCTTTGATGATTAAAGACATGATTCCTGTATTTGTATTTTTTTTGCATTTTTAATTTTTCTTTTTCACATGCATTGAACTTTATGGCCCCACTATGCACTATTCAGCATGGCCTTAGATCATAAGGTTGTCTCATTGGTAACTTGACACTGTTAATATAATACAGTGAAGCCAAATAATTGGATATGTTTCTTGCTAGAATTGTTAGGTGTTAATTTAGGCCTTTGGTCTTATCTTAGCCTTTATCTCAGTTTAACATAGCAACCCATAATTACCAATATTCAGGTGCATGTGCTATATAATTTGCTTTGATCCTTTAGTAATATTAGTGTTGGACTTCCAGCCAAAACATTGTGATCGATGTTCATTGTATTGGAAGAACACACCTTAAAATGCCTTCATTTTCCGACTTTAAGTTCTACTTTAGTTAACAGATAATTAAATAAGTTACACCCATCCATGCCTAAAATCTACTGTTCATTATTTTCCTCGTCTTATGGAGTTCAAAGGTTTCTATTGTCCTTCGTGAAGCATGCTGACTTATAAATCAAAAGTCTGGTTGTGAATTTAAAGTTAAAAATTTCTTGTGCCTTTTTCTTTGTTCTGTCTGCAAAGAAGTTTCCTTTTACCTGTATATGCTGTATTGCTGCCTTTGGTTTGTGTATCTTTGTATCTTCCTACCTAGTATTAGCTCGGTTTCTAGGTTTGTACTGATTTCATACTTCTGTTTTTCTTGATCAGGTATCTTACTGAACAGAAGCTCTCAAAGAGGATGCTGCGGATACAGAATCGTATCACTGCTGATAACAATACTGAAAGCGAAGAAGGTGAGGGCAGTTCTGATTCAGAGGATGAAGGGTTGAGGAGAAAGCTTGAGGATATCAGAAGTTGTCCATTTGAATTGGGGGACTTGCAAGTAGTTACCCTTGGTATTTTTTCAAATCTTAGATGCTTACTGGAGAGCAAAAGAATGCAATAATATTTTATTGTATTGGGTGTGTTTTATATGTTTGAGATTGAGATTCTCATTCTTCCAGATGTATCAGAAACCATTGACCATTCCCCACCCTCTTCACCCTTCTTACATCATGAGATTTTTACCTCCAATTAGATAATCTGTAATTCAATATGGTTTTACTACTTTAGTATATAGCTATCCCAACAGTTGATTGATTGGTTTAATAAGATTCTATGGACATAAGCTAATCAGTCATTTTGTCCATGAAAGCCACCTCTGTAACATATTATCTGCCAAACTGCAGTGTTCATTTTTCCCCTCTATTTTGTTGAGTAACATTCCCTATTTTCATAATTTGACTTGATGTTTTCTCTTCACTTGATGAATATTTGATATATATCAGTCTTCATTGTGCAAATGTCCTGTACAGGGAAAATAGTAGAAGATTCAGAGCTCTTTCGAGATGAGAAATATATCTGGCCAGAAGGTTATACTGCTGTGAGGAAGTTCCCTTCTGTAACAGGTAATTTGTTCATATTTCCTTCTCCAGCAACAGTTCTGCTGTGCCTTTGTTTGAATTAAGTGGTATAAAATTAATCCATTTCTTCTACTTCTCAATTGGGCCAGATCCCGGTGTACGTGTCTCGTATAAGATGGAGGTACTGAGAGATCCTGATTTCAGGACACGGCCTTTATTTAGAGTTACGTCAGATAGTGGAGAGCAGGTATTCTGCAATTCAATGATGTCAAATCAAGTTTTTATTTTTTTCTTTAATTGCTTCATTCATTCACTTATATGCTCTATTCTCCTTTGATTCTGCAATTCAGTTTTTCAATTGCTGTCAAGTTCCACGGTCTCCTATCTGACTTACGAAGGCACTGAGTATATTATTGTCACAATTAATTTTATAGCACCTTTTTGAAACAATGGGCCTCTTGTTCAGATTCTTCATATCCATTCCAGAATCTGAGAGGAACTTTTCTTTTTTCACCTTTTGCTAAGAAATGTTGTGTTCAAAGTACTAGTGCTTGTGAACTTTAAGCATTGGATAGAAGTTATCTATAGATGTAATAAAGGACTGACTGATCTATTGAAGCTCATTAAGCTTTTCAATTAGATGAAAAGGACACTACACTATTCTCTCTTATAAAACAAGACTGATGCCCGAAGAGTAAAAAGGTCAATCATGCTCTGCTGATAAAAAGAGGGTCAATCATACTCTAAGATTGAGTTAAAGGACTACAAGGTGGAGGACAAGACCAGACAAAATGGATTGAATTAAATTGTGAATTTGATGATCTCAAGCACTTTGAGATCCCATAGGAATGCCTGGAGAGAACATAAGTTCTTACATTATGTTCTGTTCAGATACTGCTGTTGAATGCTTAAAACAGTATTTGTCTCTTTTTTCTATGTTAGTTTATAGATATGTATAGTGTAGTCTTGTCCCACATTGGAAGAGGAGTAATATCTCCTTGTAGTGTATAGCTATAAATAGGGACCTCTTGTATTGTATTTATCATCCAATATCAATAACATATTTTCTCCCGTGCCTTCTCACATGGTATCAGAGCATTAGTGAGAAAAGATCGCTGTGCGTTATTCCAGCGTTAACCGGGAAGAAAGAACTTAGTCATCGTATAATTTTTCCGGTGATCTAAGGCTTGTCTAAGTGAAAGTCACTTTCTGTCGGTGTTGTGCTAAAACCAACACCACCACGAGGTAGATCACCCTCCGACTACCAACCCCTGAAATTTTATCCGGCAAAAAAGCCGCCACGCTCCTCCACGCGCCGGCAACAACTTTTCTGGCGAGGGTTCCGGCCACTTTCCAGCCATTTTTTCGCTAAGCTTCTTCAGGACAGTGTGCTCTCCTCAAAATTCCGAGCCTACCCATCTAATTCAAATCAAATTCCGGCCACTTTTATATTTTTCCGGCGTGAACAATGACCTTTCTGGCCATTTTTTGAAAATATTTCTTCAGGACAGCTTGCTCGCAAAGGAATTCCGAGTCTATCCATCCTGGTTACAACAAATTCTGACAATTTTGGAATTTTCCGGCGAGCTACAGTGTTTCCGGCATGAACAGTGTTCTGTTTCCTGCTGTAAACAGTGTTTCTCAAGCTATTTCTTCAGTTTTCTCACATGAGTTACTTATTTTCACTATTTCAAGTTAACCATACTACTACAAATTGTAGCGACATGGGAACCGATGCTTTTAATAGTCGGATGGTTTCTTTAGCAGAGTATATTGAGTTCCTTCAGTATAAAGCATGTAAGCAGACATCTTCTGAGATAACTTCTGTTGTTCAAACAGGTAATAACGTGACTTGTTTCTCCCAATCTTCATCCTCTGAGTCTTGGGTCATTGATTCAGGTGCATCAGATCATATTTCTGGTAACAAATCTCTTTTCACTACTATTTCGTATTCTCAATCTCTTCCAAAAGTCACAATGGCCAATGGGTCTCAAACCATGGCAACTGCAATAGGTCAAGCAAGCCCACTTCCTTCCTTACCTTTAGATTCAGTCCTTTATGTTCCCAATAGTCCTTTTAATCTCATAGCTGTTAGTCGCTTAGCCAAATCACTTAAATGCGTTGTTTTATTTGTTGATGACCATGTTTTTATATAGGAACGTAGTATGGGGCGGATCATTGGTACCGGGCGTGAATCAAACGAACTTTATTACCTTATCCTTGCTAAATCACATGGACTCACATCTTGTCTTCCTTCTACAACTTGTCCTGTTACTGATTCACCAGATTTATTACATAAACGGTTGGGACATCCCAGTTTGTCAAAACTTCAGAAAATGGTATCTGTTTTATCTCACTTGTCAGCTCTAGAGTGTGAGTCATGTCAGCTCGGTAAGCATACCCGCTCCCATTTCCCTTGGCGTCTTGATAATCGAGCAGAGTCATCTTTTACTTTAGTCCATTCAGATGTTTGGGGTCCTAGTCGGGTCAGTTCCACCTTAGGATTCTGCTACTTTGTCAGTTTCATTGATGATTATTCCAGGTGCACTTGGATATTTTTGATAAAAAATCGATCTGAGCTGTTTTCTATTTTCCAGACCTTCCACGCTGAAATTCAAAATCAATTTGGGGTTTCTATTCGCACATTTCGTAGTGATAATGCCCGAGAGTATTTGTCTTCCCCATTTCAGCAGTTTATGAAATCTCATGAGATTATTCATCAAACATCTTGTCCGTACACATCTCAACAAAATGGGGTAGCTGAAAGAAAGAATAGACATCTTATTGAAACTGCTCGTACCCTACTCATACAATCTCATGCTCTGTTGCGTTTTTGGGGGAAGCCGTTCTTACATGTTGCTATCTTATTAATCGTATGCCATCTTCAGCTATCCAGAACCAAGTTCCATTCTCTGTCATGTTTCCCCATTTACCTTTGTTCTCTCTTTCACCCCGTATCTTTGGAAGCACTTGTTTTGTCCATAACCTTACTCCAGGAACAGATAAGTTAGCTCCTCGTGCTCTTAAGTGCGTATTTCTGGGTTTCTCGAGAACATAAAAGGGGTATCGATGCTACTCTCCTGACCTCCAGCGGTACCTTATGTCCGCTGATGTTACCTTCTTTGAAACCCAATCATACTTCACAGGTTCGGGTCATCACTTAGATATTTCTGAGGTACTACCAGTTTCATCTTTTGGAGATTCAGTCACTCCAGCTCCACCACCTACAGCTCCAGTTGTAGCTCCACCACCTATAGCTCCAGTTGTAGCTCTACCACCTATAGCTCCAGTTCCACCACCTACAGCTCCGGTTGTAGCTCCACCACCTATAGCTCCAGTTCCTCCACATAATCCAGTTCAACCTTCTGCAGCTCAACCACTCTTGACTTATCATCGTCGTCCACATCCAGCATCAGGCCCAGGTGATTCACGCCCCGCATCAGATTCTGCACCTACTGCGGACTTGTCTCCTCTTAGTCAACCAATTGCACTCTGCAAAGGTGTACGATCCACACTTAATCCTAATCCCCACTATGTCGGTTTAAGTTATCATCGTCTGTCGTCACCACATTATGCTTTTATATCTTCTTTGTCCACTGTTTCTATCCCTAAGTCTACAGGTGAGGCACTATCTCATCCAGGATGGCGACATGCTATGATTGACGAGATGTCTGCTTTACATGCGAGTGACACTTGGGAGCTTGTTCCTCTTCCTGCAGGTAAGTCTACTGTTGGTTGTCGTTGGGTTTATGCAGTCAAAGTCGGCCCGGATGGCCAGGTTGATCGGCTTAAGGCTCGTCTTGTTGCAAAAGGATATACTCAGATTTTTGGGCTTGATTATAGTGATACTTTCTCTCCCGTGGCTAAAGTAGCATCTGTTCGTCTCTTTTTGTCCATGGCTGCTGTACGTCATTGGCCTCTTTATCAGTTAGACATTAAGAATGCTTTTCTCCACGGTGATCTTGAGGAAGAAGTTTATATGGAGCAACCACCTGGTTTTGTTGCTCAGGGGGAGTTTAATGGTTGTGTGTGCAGATTGCGAAAGTCACTATATGGTTTGAAACAGTCCCCTCGAGCTTGGTTTGGTAAGTTCAGCACAATTATTCAGGAGTTCGGCATGACTCGTAGTGAGGCTGATCACTCTGTGTTTTATCGGCTTTTTGCTCCTAATCTGTGTATTTATCTAGTGGTTTATGTTGATGATATTGTTATTACTGGTAATGATCAGGATGATATTACTAATATGAAGCAACATCTCTTTCAGCACTTTCAGACTAAGGATCTGGGCAGATTGAAGTATTTTCTAGGTATTGAGGTCGCTCAGTCTAGCTCAAGTATTGTTATTTCACAGCGGAAGTATGCCTTAGACATTCTTGAGGAGACTGGAATGATGGGTTGCAGACCTATTGACTCTCCTATGGATCCGACTGCTAAGCTTCTGCCTGGACAGGGGGAGCCTCTTAGAGACCCTACAAGATATAGGAGGTTGGTTGGCAAATTGAATTACCTCACAGTGACTAGACCTGACATTTCTTTTCCGGTGAGTGTTGTAAGTCAGTTTATAGATTCTTCATGTGATAGTCACTGGGATACAGTTGTTCGCATTCTTCGGTATATAAAGTCAGCTCCAGGCAAATGATTACTATTCGAGGATCGAGGCCACGAGCAGATTGTTGGGTACACAGATGCTGATTGGGCAGGATCACCTTTTGATAGACGTTCTACGTCTGGATATTGTGTTCTAGTAGGAGGTAATTTGGTCTCGTGGAAGAGCAAGAAACAGAATGTAGTTGCTCGATCTAGCGCCGAAGCCGAATATCGGGCCATGGCTATGGCGACGTGTGAGTTAGTTTGGGTCAAGCAGTTGCTCAAGGAGTTAAAGTTCGGAGAAATCAGCAAGATGGAACTAGTGTGTGATAACCAAGCTGCTCTTCATATTGCGTCAAATCCGGTGTTCCATGAGAGGACTAAACACATTGAGATCGACTGTCACTTTGTCAAAGAAAAAAATACTTTCAGGAGATATTGTTACAAAGTTTGTAAAGTCGAATGATCAACTAGCAGATATTTTCACTAAGTCTCTTACTGGTTCTCGTATTAGTTACATGTGTAACAAGCTCGGTACATATGATGTGTATGCACCGGCTTGAGGGGGGAGTGTTAGTTTATAGATATGTATAGTGTAGTTTTGTCCCACATTGGAAGATGAGTAATATCTCCTTATAGTGTATAGCTATAAATAGGGACCTCTTGTATTGTATTTATCATCCAATATCAATAACATATTTTCTCCCGTGCCTTCTCACATTCTCTATTTATGTGGCGCTGTTTGACTTGTCACAAAGTTTACGAAATAAAGATAGTCTTTTGAAAATTATGGTCTAAAAACAAGCCATAGACTTTTGTAGCTATAAATTATCTCATTACGGGTAAGAGGGGAAGTTTAAAGTTAAATTGTTTCTAAATTAGGAAGTATGATATCCTTTTCTGGATAGACTAAAAAAGAAAGGATGCCACATAAATTGGACGGAGGGAGTAATATTTATTGATTTGGGTGATAAACATCTTGTATGCAAGGAGCCTATGCCTCGAAGGGTTTTGGATTCTGATGATATACATGTGAATCACCTGTCAGACTGATGTATTCTTGGTTGCTAAATTATGGATAAGACACCTTGTTATTGAAAAATATCTTAGGCTTTTTGATTAAATTCTGTGGCATGCCTCTTCGGGTTTGACTTGGGTGTTTAAAGTACCTAGAGGTCCTGACAGGTCTGGCTTTGCTTGGCTTTTTTAATTAAGCTCAAGCTATGTTTGAACTTTACATTTAAGGCTCAAGCTTGAGCTTTGAAAGACTATTACCAGCTAAATCTTAGAAGTCCCTACCTTTCCGTCAGTAATATATAAAACAAAGTAACCAAGGATTTCTTGTGTTTTTGCACAACACTAATATAAGCTGTGGGAGATTTCAATGGAGATAATCAATGTGGTTATCTTTATTTTGTCACCGTCATCCTTATTCAGTTATTTGAACTGCTGGCTTGTGAAATGTTGAATCTCAGATGAATCATTGAGTATCTACGCTGTTGTGTGTCCGCTTGAGAGCTTGGCTAAGATGTGTATTGCTCTTTATCCTAGTAGGGGTTAATTTCAACTTTTAACATACTAGTGTTTAGCTCATAACTTTTAACATCAGCTTGCTGCCTTTTTCTCTCTCTAAGGGAAATAGCTGGCAATCATGGAAAACCTACTTGAACTGGTTTTTGTTTTCTTATCTAGGATTTGTTTTGCTTTCGAATAGGCATTAATGTTTAGCCTTTAGATGTTAAGAGAAGTGATAATGCTAATTGCGTGTACTTGTTTTTGCAGTTTAAGGGATCTACACCATCTGCTTCCTGGAATAAAGTTTACAAACGGATGAGAAAGACTCAAGTTGACAATTTTGACGAGTCAATATCTGGCGGTGAAAGCGAAAGGACTTTCGGATCGGGTTCTCATATGTTTGGCTTTTCTCACCCTGAAATTTTGAAACTTATAAAGGTATTATAGGTTGCTCTTCCGCTCAATTTTCACTTTATGGTGGTTCTGTTCCTTCAACTTTTGTTCTGTCTTATTATTGCAAATCTGAGCATGTTTTATATTATTATCATTGGCTCCAATGACTTTGAAGTTGTCTAGTACAGTTTTACTTTACTTGCGAATAAGATTTAAGTGAATATATTATGTGCTGTTTTGTTTCCTTATTCAACACTTCGGAGTCAAATTGTACCAAGCGATTAGACTTCAGAAGTGTTTGATAAGATAAGACGAACATTATATAAACATATAAGACCATTGCAACCTCTACTTAAATAAATTATTTTGCCTTATTAAAAAAGACCATAAAAATGCACTGCTATCTTCAAGTGTAGCTGAATATGGTGGATACCATTAATTGGTAAATATACTGTGCCATTTAACTATAAATATCGTATAGTTCTACTCTCCCATTATCTAGTTGTAATTGAAGGCAACATATGCTTTATGCCGTCGGTGGTGCATAAATGGAATTGAAGTCCCTTTTGAATATTTAGAGTTTTTCTTAAATATGTATCTCATGTACGGAGCAGAATCTGATATCCTTTTGGTGTAAACATGGACGGGTAGATGATAGTGAAACCCCGTCATAGTTCGTTGTATCTTTTGTATGGATAGCCTGTTTTTTTTTTTGGCTTCTCTTTTGCTGACTTTTAGTAATAGCAGCATCTTCTTACTGCTGATTTTTCATCTATTATATTAAAAAAAAAAGAATTTAGCAAAAAATAAGTTTTAAATCTATTGGACTTACTCAATCAAACAAAAATAGTTTGGCACAAGATCTTAAAGTAAGTTCATAATATAATTTAGCTTAGTGTTCCAACTCATAATATGGCGAGCGCATTGTTTAGTTACACATTAAGAAGTTTTAATCTGCGAATGACTTATTTGATGGAAGGCATTATTCTATATTTTGCTTATTTCTTTTTCTTCTGCTTGGCTAAGGCATATATTATACTGTCAGGAATTATCAAACTCCAGGCTTCTTGCAAAATCCTTGAAATTGGCGTCTTCGAAAAATCAAGATCTGCCTGCTGGATATAGGCCTGTCCGTGTTAAATGGAAAGATCTGGACAAATGCAACGTTTGCCATATGGATGAGGTTAGAATCTGCTTCATTTCTTATGCTTTTTCTACTTCCAGCAAATGAGTGATTTTTGAGATGTCTATTTTGCTTAGTTGGGTGTTGTTGTTATATGACAACTAGTGAAGTTGCATCTGATGATCCGTATCATTTTTTCTTTCCCTAATTGAGTAGTAACGATATAGTTTCTTCGGATCATGCTGATGTAGATTCTTCTTTTACAGGAGTATGAGAATAATTTGTTTCTGCAGTGTGATAAATGCCGAATGATGGTGAGTATACTAATCTCTGTCTCTCCTTTTTGAGACAAAGTATAGTAATGTATTTTCCCTTTTTATTTTAGAATTGAATGTTTCCAGCTTGCTATTTCTCTTATCCACACATCTATTATGCGGATGTGATAGCTGCTCGTTTTCTGTTAAACCTGCATAGAATTTTCTTTTTTATTTGTTATTGATCAAAGTGACTATTTACTTAACATGCGAAAAAGGACTACTTACTTTTGATACTTCCATATTGTATCAACTTTGAATTACGGGAGAACATTCCAGACATTACTTATTGATTTGACTCCGTTGTTCCTCCCTATGGGTGAACAGAACGTTTTATTACAAAATTTCTGTGTTGGTTGATGTTCTCTTTTACTTTTGATATTTGAGTGATACTTTGTTCTTATTTGGGCTTGAATATTTGATTCCATTCTTCCGGGTTAAAGTTCTTTGCTGGTCATGATTTGTTCAGGTCCACGCTAGATGCTATGGGGAGAGGGAGCCTATGGATGGAGTACTTTGGTTATGCAATTTGTGTCGTCCAGGAGCTCCAGTAGTCCCTCCCCCTTGTTGCCTGTGCCCTGTTATCGGTACTTACGTTTGCTTGCATGTTTTCTCTTCATTTGCCCAGCTCTTTTCTTGCTTCTGTGTCTTATTATAAATGTTATACAGGCGGTGCTATGAAGCCTACTACTGATGGACGTTGGGCTCATCTTGCTTGTGCCATTTGGATACCAGGTTATTATTTTTCTTTTTGTCACATTACTGATTGGTTATCGTTGTCGATAAGTGTTTTGATTTACTGATTATCTCTATCATGATTCAGAAACTTGCTTATCTGATATAAAGAGAATGGAGCCAATTGACGGTTTGAGCAGGATCAGCAAGGTACTATAGCAGTTCTATTTATCTTTTTATCATTGTCTAAAAACCCTTCAGTCTTGTCCTCTGTTGTTGTTTGCACTTTTAAAGGTACCAACCATGACTTTTTCATATTTCATGTGGCTATACTACTAAAAATGCCCAAGCCCCGTAGAATAAGTACGTTAGGCTCTCATAATTATGTTTAAACCCAAGATTGCCCCTATTTTCTTCTTCTTCTTCTATTATTATTATTGTTGTTATTATTATTATCTTGAATGATAATTCCACTATACCCCATCTTTTTTTATAAACCTTATCAAAAAAAGAAAACTATTTTTTTAAATTTTTTTATTGAGATTGTAAGCCATTTTTCACTTTTAATCCATTGCAATATATATGTAGATGGGACACCTAATTTTCCTAATTGGACTTTCAGAATATCTACCAGAATTACTTATACCTGTCATTATCTCATATCTTGCTTATTTATGCAATTAATTTTCATTGCTTAATTATCGAAAGGAAGAGAAGTCTTTTGTTGTGGAAGACGTCCACATAGATAGGGTTTGCCGCAGTTTCTTGTGATAATCTCTTCTTCTGTTTATTATTTTTTAAAGGACCGCTGGAAGCTCTTGTGTAGTATCTGTGGTGTTCCTTATGGAGCTTGCATTCAGGTAACCTTGTGATTTATATCCTAACCCCATTTCAATTTATTAGGAGATTACAAATATAGATTTAATTTTTTATTCTGTGTTCTGCTATTATCCTCAAATATATGGGCTCAAATATTAAAGAGTAACGATGCAAATTGGTAGCCTACGAACTGATTGGAAACGGATTGTGTTTGGATAAGATGTGACAGACTCTAGTCTGCCTCTGCAGATCCTTTGAAAAACTAATCCTTAGGAGTTCTGTTAATTGATCATTTCAAGAAAAAGAAAAGGACTTCTGTCAATTGTGACATTTAAGACATAATGTTTAGCTCTAATTTGATAGTCATTGGCTGATCCTCTTATCTTTAATGAAGTGGAATCTCTTTTCTTCTTTCTGCATTTTGTTTACAAGTTCTGCCGTCTCTCTCTCTCTCTCATGCTATCTTTCTTTTTGATGAAGTAAATGATATCACTGATGGCATCGAAAAGATGCATGTAGTGCAAAAAGATAATAAGTGCAAAAGTGAATTTGTTAGCTCCATTACAGGGCTCTCGCACTATCTTTCCTTTCTAATCTTTTCTTCCTTTCTTTGATTTCTTTAGTAGTTTTCTTTTCCTTCTTCTCTGTGTACTATAAATTTGATCTTTTGGGAGAGGCACTAGCATCCATGTCAATTGATTGAGTTCTACTTCATATATGCTTGTCCAACTTACTACTTAATTTGTTTCCCTTGTTACTTTGTCATGTAGTGCTCAAACCATACGTGTCGGGTGGCTTATCATCCTCTTTGTGCACGAGCTGCTGGCTTCTGTGTTGAGGTGATTTCTTCTTATTATAGTGATGGAAGTTTTTTTATGTGATGTATGGATTCTCCGCGTTCTTCTTTTCTCCTATTTGTTATGCTAACCTATCTTCTTTTGATGTTAACATTTTTATAGCTTGAGGATGAAGACAGATTGCATTTAATCCCTATGGATGAGGATGAGGAGGATCAGTGCATTCGGTTGCTTTCTTTCTGCAAGAAGCATAGAGCTGTATCTAATGAGCGTCCTGCTGTTGATGAGTGGGTTGCACAAAAAGCTTGTGAACATTCAGATTATACTCCTCCACCAAATCCTTCTGGATGTGCTCGCAGTGGTATGCTATTCTTATTCTCCATCACTACTTATGTGTCTCAGATCTGTTATTCCATTATCTGTTGTTTTCTGAAATGATTTTGGTTAATGCTTTATATTGATGGCATCTTTTGCTACTATTCTCTGTGTGAAATTGTTTAGCAGTGCATTTTATGATTCCTGATTTCTGTTTGTTAATGAATAGAGCCTTACAATTATTTTGGAAGAAGAGGAAGAAAAGAACCTGAAGTCCTTACAGCTGCATCCTTGAAGCGCTTGTATGTTGAAAATAGACCATATTTGGTTGGTGGCCACAGCCAACATGAGCAATTGAGTGATACATCATCTTCCTCATTTGCTGGTTCCAAATACACCGTTGACCTTCAAAAGCTAAAGTGTTCGCTGCTTGATGTGTCAAGGAGCATACTTTCCATGGTTGAGAAATACAACTACATGAAAGAAACCTTTAGAAAAAGACTGGCATTTGGTAAGCTGAATATTCTGTATGCCTTCACTATCTGAAGCAAATTTGAAATTGTCTTATCTGGATGTGTGCTGTATATTGTATACACCTGCAATCGTATTCTTGTCCTCTATTGTGTTTTCCATTGTTTAAGTGTTTTCTTGTGTTATTGTTCATGGTGGGAATAGAGCTACTGATCGAATAAAGCCAAAAATGGATCCCTTTGAATATTCTTGCTATCCCCTAACTAGATTATTTTGCTAGCTGGTGCTACTTTGAGCTCCTTTGTGCTCTTGTATCACCACTTCCCCCTCTCTTACAAGTAGCAATAATTTAATCTTGAGATTGTCATTGCCTCCAGGGAAATCCGGAATACATGGATTTGGCATCTTTACCAAGCTTCCTCATAAAGCAGGGGACATGGTAATTTGTCCCTTTCTTTATTACAGTGATATGATTTGAGAGAAAGTAGCTATATGAATATTCATGCGTATTCTTTTGTTGGAAAGTTTCAATACCAAGGACTGACAATTCCCTTGCTTAATAGGTAATTGAGTACACTGGAGAACTAGTTAGACCTCCTATTGCTGACCGAAGGGAGCACCTAATTTACAACTCACTGGTGGTAAGAACTATGTCATTGTTTACGATGTTTACATGTTGCTTGGTCATACTTGTGGTTTCCAAATGGTCATCTTTTTGATTTGCATGGTAGTAGTTATTTTTTTCATTGTTTGGTTATTGAAGATATAGTTTTGAACATTGGTTGGAGAGAAATGCAATCTTTATCACTTCTAAAAAGTATAAGCCAGAAAACACAATATGTGCTCTGGTACACCTTCATGGCTCCAAATACCCGGATTCCTAGTACTTTCGATACTAGTGGGCCATTATAGGGAGTGCTTGGCGGAATCCAATTGATGGCTGCAAATCTCTGAAAATGCTTCTTCTCCATATCTTTAGCTACAGATAGGCTCACGTTTCTTAATATCTTTCTTTATGTTTACATGGCCAATTTTTATTTCCCCCTTTAACTTGGAAGCAAGGAACATTTGCATTCAATAGAAGCAGATTGATAGTTATTAAATGTATGCTAAGCATATTTTTAACCAAAACATGTGTATTTTTTATGTCAGTTGACCTGATATTCTTTTTGAAGTGCTCTGCAAACCATGTGGGTTCATGCTCGTTTCAGAAGTAAGGGTTACATTCCACGAATACCTGCAGCAGAGAGAGGGGAAGAGGGGGGAGGGGTGCAATCCATAAATAAACTTATTTCCAAGTAAGGCTTGAAAAATGTACTTGCAAAAGTAAAATCCCAAAGTTGCATTGCTCTGCACAGGACATTTGGTCACAAGAAATGAATTTGTTGATCATGTTGCTTGTTCTGGTCAAGCTCAATGCTTAAGACATAGTAGTTGGAGTATCTATTGAAAGAAATTAGAAACCTTTGAGTTTCTTTTTTTTTGATTAATAGATACCTATAAACTTCATAAGCATATCCCTTTTTGATTTTGGTTGTTCCATTTTTGTGCACTGGCTTGATGAAGGATGAAAACTGCTTCCATTGGTGGTAATTATATTGTTTCACCATATAATAACATGATTTCTACTCTCAGGGTGCTGGAACATACATGTTTCGAATTGATGATGAGCGTGTTATAGATGCAACAAGGGCTGGAAGCATTGCACATTTGATCAATCATTCATGTGAAGTATGCAAAATCCTCCTTTACCTATTTCCATGTTTCTTTAATGGTTTTATTCTCTTGGGGGACGGGGGTAAATGTTTCTTTCCTCACTAGATGGAGAACACCCGCATGACATGAACAAAGACACCATGTGTTTATCGCCATAAACATGGGTCTGAAAATATAATTGTGGAACTGGTCTTTTTCAATTGAGTGGACAAATTATAATTGGTGTGCTATTGAAACATCTTTATTAATATATGCTTTACAACTTATTCTTTTCTTGGATGTATTCTTCTGTTAGATTACATATGCGCAGATGCATATGTATAAACAAAGTTTAACAGTCTAATTGGAGCTTACCACCCTCAAGAAAACTCCTGTTGGGTCTCCATGTTTAACATCTAAATATAGATCCATCTTTTAACGGCTTCAGGATTTGTTGTGACCTTGGATCCCTGGGAGGGACAGAATATTTTCTCTTGAAAGGTTACTTTTGATTATACCAGCAAGCAACTTTTATCTGTTAAGTCTAAGCTACCCTCTTGTATTTCGGAGAGCACTTCTTATTAGGACCTTTGGGATGGCATGAGAATGCCAAGTGAGTTGGTGAATAAGCCTTTACCTGACTTGTCAGCTGTTACTTTATGTTGTTATGGAGCCAGATCTAAGCATAATGTATCATCGGTAAACACATCCAGATTCCTCGACATGATCCAAATATACGTTTCATTGGCTAGCCAGTGGGTTTATTTGTAAAGACTGCTGCAATGGAGAATGTAGTGGAGTTTTTGATTGCTAGTACTTAAGAAGACATTCTGTAATTGAGCTGCAGTTCACCACTTTCAATTTTTTGTGCAGCCAAATTGCTACTCAAGAGTTATAAGTGTCAATAACGATCAACATATAATCATATTTGCCAAACGAGATATTAAACAATGGGAAGAACTGACATATGATTACAGGTTTTTCCATCATCTCGCTCAATTATTTTGTCACTCCCATCTCTGGTGTGTTAAATTGTATTTGTTCACGTTGCAGATTCCTTTCTATCGATGAACAACTTGCGTGTTATTGTGGCTTCCCAAGATGCCGAGGTGTAGTAAATGATACCGAAGCTGAGGAACGAATGTCGAAGCTGTATGCACCACGCAATGAGTTAATAGACTGGGGAGGAGAATAAAGAGGTATGTGAACCCGTTTATCGTTTGCTTTTTATTTATTATCCAGGATACATATTATTCCAATCTGTATGATGATGGTAATTTATTTGGCATGTTATTTCTATTGCTGTACATTTATGTCATGCTAGTAATGATATACAAAGTAACATTTGAGAAGGATTTTGAGAATAATCTGTTCACCTCATCCTATTCTGCTCCTCTATGACAACTCACTATACACTCTTTTCCTCTTTGCAGTTGCCTATAGAAAAGAATTCATATTATATATATATAAATGCCATAAAGTTCTAGTTACAAAGAACTTGCTCATATTATGGGTTTAGACAAGAGTTTGGCATTGACCCCGTACTTCTTTGCCCTAGTTATTTCCCGTGGTATATGCTATTTGCAGACAATGTTGTGTTAATTTGTCGAAGCTAGCAAAAGTGTTAACCTGAAGCTTGAACTATGGAGAAGCACCCTAGAGAACAAGAGTTTTAATAAGTAAGACTGAATATATGCACTACAGGTTTAGCTAGCACAAGAAGAGTGAAACTGAGATGTGATAGGATGGGATAGTGGTGCATAAAAGCAAACACTTCAGATATCTAGGTTCGATGTTCCCATAGAACTGTGTGATGGATGAAGATGTTACACATAGAATCATGTAGGATTGGTCAAGTTATGGGAGTAACAGGCCTCTAAAGTCCAGCATATACACAAAAAATGAGTGTCGCAGAGATGCGAATGTTAAGATGGAAGTGCGGTCATACAAGATTAGAAATGATCAAATTGTGCTTGGATAAAAGGAGGAAAGTCAATTGGGATGGTTTGGTCATGTCTTATATTGAAGGAAGTTGTCTCGGAAGACCTACAATTTCTTCAAGTCCAGAGTCGGTGCAAACAACGGTAGAACGTAAGAAAATCCTTGTAGGCGGTACCAATTAGTTGTGATTAAGGTTTAGTTCACTAGGAATACTTTTCTCTAGTCAGAGATTTGATAAAGAACTTCCCTTTAGGGCATAAATCAATTAAGCTTGTAATATGCAAGTTCAAGATTGAAACGGCACAAGCAATTGCAATGGCAAGTTGGCAACACACACATTCGTTGGTCGTTTTTGAGTAGCTTACTGAAGGAGAACTGAAGCAGCTCTCTTTCATAGACCACCCATATTTATCAGCATGGAGTAGCACAATTGGGAACCAAACCCAGATTTATCTAGCTTATTTATCTCAAAAAGAAAGAAAGAAAGGACAAAAAGAGGTTAAGATATTTTCAGAAAATTCAAACCCTTCAGTTGAGATACGAGACATGGATACTCCCCAATCCTTGGGTAGAATGCTGGTAAAGAATCCCATTTAGACATAAAACTAACTAATTTTTAGCCTGGGTTCTTGCTCCATGCACCAATGAGGAATACAGATGTTCCTAAAGGATCAGACCATGGAAGATACATCTTTGACTCCTGAGAATGGCTAGTTTGAATCTTTGGTGGGAGACAAATGATTGTCTTAGCTCTTTATTGGGCATCAAACTAATGCTATGCTCTTTGGCCACATTTGGGAAATTTGAGGAAATCCATCATAATGTAACTATTTCTGGAGTTTAGGCATTTGGTCTCTTTCTTTGACTCTCTTTGGCAACTTTTTTTCTGATGACGGTGGTGTCGCACCGTCAACCGGACAACTTACTACAACAAGAGATGATTGCAATTTCTTATTGTGGATATCTTCCTCCTTTCTTCACTCTCAATATTCTAAAATCCATGGGCTGATTCTTGTTCGATAAGGTCAGACCTCCATTTAGATTATAACTTCAAGCGAGGTACTATTCCATGTATTTCTTGACATATTTAGCTCCATAAAAGTTATAAGTTTTTCCTCTTTTCTCCACTTTCAATATTCCAAAGTCCATGGTTGCTATCTCCTTAGAATTTCATCAAACCTCTATTTAGATTTTAATATCATGCTATGACCTATGAGGCAGCGTTCCATGAATATTTGGCTTATTTTGTACCGGAAGTCCGATACGGAATGATTAAGTCTTCTTCTACAAAAACTTTTTGATTCATCTATTGAGAAAGGCAGTCACTAGTATGCTTGAGTGGCGTAACAAACTGTAATTGCTACCCACTAAAGGCATCTTTGGGAACTTGAGCTGAAATGGTGATGCTTTTGGCTTCAAGGACTGCTACTTCGAAACTGAGTGAACTAGTCTGTGTATGTCAGTTGGTCCTATTCTAAGATGCTTTGTAAACAATTAACTGTTAATTTGTCGTAGTTTGTTTTGATGCAAGCTTCTTCTGAGTGGGAACAAGGTGAATTAAGCATAGGTGGAGTCGTAGCAAAAGTTTGATGAGCTGCTACTGTTAGTGCTATGCAGTTTTGAAACTTAAATGTTCATTGGAAGCTTTTGGGTGATTTAGGAGGAAAAGAGAAGTTAAAAGAGGAATAGTGTGTCTGATGCATGAACGTATAATGATATATAGAATCATAATTCTATATTTCACTTGTTACATATCTGACACTTTGTCCTGGCTTCTACATCTATTACAATTTTCTCGTTAGGGTGCTCACTTGGAGCCGTTCTCTGCCTGCTATTGAGTCCCTGTCGAGCGTTTGCTTTCTCTGATCCAGTCAGTGTAGTGAACTTTAACTGCTTTGTTTACTATGACCCTTTAGTTAGAATGTGAACAATTTTGTGAAGAATATGTTTGGTACAGATATTAGACTGTATACCTACAATGTGGGAAGCATACAGAAAATGCAACAAAAAAGTTTGGCCATAATATATATAGGTAGGTAGGTGGTGAATTTGCGGAAAGGAAATAATTTGTTAGTAGAGGTACAAGTGACAAGTTGGGAATGCATTATATCCTGAATTAAGATTATTGAACCAACAGTGGCAGCCAACTATTTGCCATTGGAGAGTGTTGCTGAAAACCTTAAGAGCGCTCTTTTATTCTTAAAGATCGTTCTATCCTTCTTAGATAAGAATTGATATTAAACAATATGCTTGTATTTTCTGTAATGATGATAACAATAATGTAAAATTATAAAATCACTGCAAAAGTGGCGATTTAGCATTTTGTGATATCTGAGCTTGATGAGGACCAACATTCCATTGACCTTCTGCTCATGGAACCATGTACCGGACATCAGTGATATTTTTCTCTTGTCCACCTTTTGTTTATCCTTGGTTTTTGGTGTCTTCTTGTTTTCATTCTCTCTATTTTTCACTTTCCTTTCCTTTCCTGAGTCATATTCTGGTTCCTCTAGCACATCAATTCATGCGTTTATGTAGTGCCAGTTGCTGAAAGTAACCTCATTCTTCATCTTGTGCATCAACTTTTCACTCATGATCATCTTCGTGTTTTCCATATACTAATAACAGTTTCCCTCTTGTGCAGAAGTCTTCCCTTCGAAGTGACGTGTCTTTGGTCGCTTGCTCCCTGTTACCTACTACTAGCTGGTTCAGATGTCCATATATTGCTCCAGTACTTGCAATTTTTTTCTGCCTTTTCTGCTAAGGCTAGAGTTGTTCTGGAGCTTGCGGCTTTATATATTCCCCCGCTTCCCATTCTTACCATGAATGTCTCTGTACAGAATTACCCAATTAATCTATACTTTTCTATTTCATTTATGTCTTCCTTAGTCGGTATCCATGCTGCCTAATTCTGTGTTGCAATTTGAGATATTGTTGTTGCAATTAAGGCGCCATGCTCTTTTAATCTCAAGTTTTTCTTGCAAGTGTCATCATACAGGAGTAAAGGCCTCCTAATAGGGGAAAAGACTGGTTGAAGGAAATGAGCTTTCTTCAGGTCATAGTTCCTTGCATAATTGCCTCTCCCTTCAAGAATATGTAATTCGGAGAAGGAGTTAGGAGGTAATGAACTTTCCTTAGACTGTAGTTCTGATATAACTTAGTGTGTAAAGCACACTTCATAAGTAAAAATGAATCATAAGCAACCATAGCACATTTAGGGCAAAACTATGCATTTTTGAATGATATAGTGCCTGCATCTTTTTGATGACAATGATGGATTTCAGGATGATCTATGGGGTAGAGGTGGTCTGGTGAGCATCTATCAGTTAATCCTTTTTGCACGGAACTATTCTGATTACTCTGCTGATAGGTAATTTCTTTGGGAGGGAAATGTAGTTATATTATGGTTTGTAACTGTGGTTGGGCAGTTGGAGATGTATGGATAACAAGACCTGCCATTTGGTTGAGTTTCATTTAGAAAGTAGTATAGGTTGAAGGGAGAAATCATTTAGTTTGATTGGTAGTTGTCCGATGGCCAGGAGTGAGATTTGTTAGAGAATTTGGTGCTAGAATACACTACACTTGCCTGCCTGTCATATTGGAACTATGAAGATTCTTGCCCTCTTGTACCGTACAATTCTAAAAAAAGAAAAAGTATCTGGCCCTCTTGCCAAATTGACGAAGAGTGTGTTTCGTCTGAGTTGACAATCTGTTAGACAGACATCATTATCAATTGTAACAGCATTTATAAGTTTAGTTTCTTTGGGAGGGAAATGTAGTTATATTACGGTTTGTAACTGTGGTTGGGCAGTTGGAGATGTATGGATAACAAGACCTGCCATTTGGTTGAGTTTCATTTAGAAAGTAGTATAGGTTGAAGGGAGAAATCATTTAGTTTGATTGGTAGTTGTCCGATGGCCAGGAGTGAGATTTGTTAGAGAATTTGGTGCTAGAATACACTACACTTGCCTGCCTGTCATATTGGAACTATGAAGATTCTTGCCCTCTTGTACCGTACAATTCTAAAAAAAGAAAAAGTATCTGGCCCTCTTGCCAAATTGACGAAGAGTGTGTTTCGTCTGAGTTGACAATCTGTTAGACAGACATCATTATCAATTGTAACAGCATTTATAAGTTTAGTTTCTTTGGGAGGGAAATGTAGTTATATTACGGTTTGTAACTGTGGTTGGGCAGTTGGAGATGTATGGATAACAAGACCTGCCATTTGGTTGAGTTTCATTTAGAAAGTAGTATAGGTTGAAGGGAGAAATCATTTAGTTTGATTGGTAGTTGTCCGAAGGCCAGGAGTGAGATTTGTTAGAGAATTTGGTGCTAGAATACACTACACTTGCCTGCCTGTCATATTGGAACTATGAAGATTCTTGCCCTCTTGTACCGTACCATTCTAAAAAAAGAAAAAAGTATCTGTCCCTCTTGCCAAATTGACGAAGAGTGTGTTTCGTCTGAGTTGACAATCTGTATAGACAGACATCATTATCAATTGTAACAGCATTTATAAGTTTAGCAATTTGGTGCTCCTCTTTCTTCCGCGCACACTAGTAGCAGTAGAATCTCTGTAACTTTGGAAGGATAAGTATACTGGAGAGTGGAGAGCCTTTGACCTATTCTTAGCATTACAACTAGTGCTAAAAAAATTCAAAAGTTCACTTTTCAAGTAAGAGAAGAGATGAGGATAATCTAACAGAGACCAGTTAAAATAGTGGGAGTTGGACTGCAAAGTTCTATTTGAGTGATCCTTTATTTCGATTATTCTGCTTCTGTCCTTATTATATAACACACTCCTCATTTTTTACGTGACAAAATGTTTGATGTGATTCCACAAATGATGGTGTTTTGTATTTTATACAACTTCAATTTTTTCCCAAAAAAATTCAAGTAGTTTAGAAGTAGGATAAACCAGTAAGGTTCAATGTTGATCGTCGGTGTAAAGCCCCGGTTATGGGAAAAATCCTGTATTCTCTTTTACTGTTCTCACACTAGTGATACATATTCGTTATGACATTTAAATTTTTAATATGAATTCCTTTCTTCTCGAACATCCAACAAAGGACCTTTCTTGGTCCTCTTATCATATGTTTGCTCTTGGTCAATGAACGTCGTTTGTAGATTTTTCTTCCTCTTGTGATAAATTTCCATCATTTTCTTAGTTAGATTATGGCCTTCATTGTAGATCTGACATAAATCCAAATTGGTTTTCTGCTACTCTTGCAGTATCCCTATGTCTATGCTATGTCATTCTTTGCCAGAGTCTCATGGCGCATAAGTTTAATGAGATGATGGTTTGCACAACTTTGGGTATCTCCATTCTTCATATATAAAATGGAATCAATGTACTCTTCCTGTACTCTTCGAATATCCTACAACTTCTTAGTATAACATTAAATAGTTTGGTAGCCATCCTACAATCACCTCTACAAGATAACATCTTGACCACACACTTCTCTAATCCTCAATAAAAGTAATAGGGAAGTTAATTTTTGAACTCTTTCTTTTCCTTTCTAGTAACTGAGAGACCTGAGCCAATAAACAAAATACAAAAGCTTAACAAAAGTAATTCTTAGTAAATTCCACACATAAGAAATTTTTAAAATTGTGTTGCTATGTTTATAACAAATAGTTAATTTATGTGTATTTCTTAATAACAATGATTTTCTAAAATATCGTGGACATATATTCATTTATCTTGATTGTTTGTGTGAGATTTCACAAACTTTGTGAAGGATAATTGCTAAAATTGTGTTTTGTTAAATGAATTCAAGAGTTTTAAAAAAATAGAAGAGTGATTTGACCCTTTCTTTCAAATGTTTTTTGTTCTTTACTTTAGAGGATTTTTTTTAAATGATCTAAGGTGTTATATAAAAGGCGTCAAGAAGATGCAAGAGAATACAAAAGAGGATACAAGGTTAGCTCCTATTACAGAAAAAACCTGTACCAGACTATGAGCTAACCAATATCAAAGCAAACCTGGCTACTAAACCAAGGTAAGAGAGTTAATGAAATCTAAAAGGAGATAACATAATTTACAGGGGAAAGGTTAGAAGATTTATTGGCTGCAGGAAGACAAAGAGGGAAAAAGGGATGTGAAAGGGAAAATAGCATTTATATTTGGATCATCCATGGGCTCATGACCTACTTAGCTCATCTAGCCTTTTAGTGACAATGTAGTAGTGTAGAAGTTAAGCCCTGTAGGCCCATTCATGCAGCCCATGTATTATTTTTGTTGTTGTTATTATATGTATGTGTGTGTGTGTATATATATAATGTAATACTTCATTTGTGAAATTGTTATAGTATATTTCGTGCTTGCATGTATGTATAATCCAAGGTCAAAAGGAAAATGACCTTTAGGTTCTTAACAAAAAATATCAGACAAATTTGTAGCTATTTAATTATAGTTGTTCATGTTTAGTCATTAGCTTGTTCAATTTATTGTACTTTAACTTGTTTGACATTCAAATCTAGTAATTTTCTTTTAATATTTACTCCACTTGTCATTTTATATTTCACTAGTTATACTCCACTGTTACTATTTGGAGAGTTAAATAGCATTTCTTTCACAGTACGTTATTCAAAAATATCTTAAATAATATAAGTTATTATTTGGTGTACCTTTATGTAAGTTTCAAATATATATACATATACATACATATATCTCTGTGTGTGTGTGTGTTATTCAAAAATATAAATGAAACGATTTGCGAATTGAGATTGCAAATTAAATGGTTTGATCCTCGTGCTTTGAGTCCTACCATTCTTTTGAAACCGGACCAGTTGAAAAATTAGACTAATGTTTAGTATTATAGTAATTAAAATTTCAAAGTAAAGTATTTGGTGAAAATCTCTACGGTCCATTTCCTTTTTTTTAAGAGATGCAGCACAAGGACTTCCAAGGAATAATCCGTCCTAGTATTCTTGTCAGAGCACCACTTAACTTTGGAGTTTTGAATGGATATGGTGATTGTTAAGGTCCATTTCTTACCCAATATGTCATATAACAAGACCGCCCCACCACAGAAAGGTAGGCATTGTACAAGTCATCATGTTTTAATTTCAAACTGATGTGGCATTGCCCACTTGAAAAAGGTTGGTAGATTTCAAGCTGGGTCATCTAATACGACCACTAGATCTTTCACTCTTACTAAAGTACACTTAAGACTCAACCAATCTTGAAAGTAGAGTGGACTACTAGCATGGCTTGAATCTAGCGTGCTAACCTTTCTCACTTCTCTTATCAAATTTCTAACAAGTCTTGCTCTATAGTCCTACTCTAAATCTAGGTACGACTTGGTTTGGACTCTCGACTTGAAGTTAGGCCATTGATCTAGTCTTTACTGAATATCGGCCTGCATAGTCTATGTCAATATCCACCTTACTTGGCTCGACATACGCCTATTCTTCTTGATGCCCACCATGTGATAAATTAATTAATTATAATGAGAAGTTGAGGACCACTCATGAGAATAATATGTATTGAAGAAGTCAACTAGAATTACTTGCTTTCTTCTAATTTTTTTGCTGTGTTTGACTAGACATGATATTCATAAACGGAAGAACTTTAGCACGTGAGCAAACAAAGTGCTTGTTTTTGTGTCTAGTTAGGTTTACGACGAGTAAGATAATGGCAAAATGTGAAAGTAAAAGTTAAGTAGTTTCTAATAGTAAAAAGTTGCCAATCTTTCTAGGACGAAGTCAAATTGAGATACAGAGTATTTCGCATTGGTGTTACCTCCAACAACATACCAGTGTAATCCCACAAGTGGGGTTTTGGGAGGGGTAATGTGTATGCAGACCTTACCCCTACCTTGAGAAGTTAGAGATGCTATTTTCGATAGACTCTTGGCTCATGGACAGATGGTAACTATAACAGTAGCAGTATAACAACAAGATAATAAGAAACCGAAGCAAAAGAAACAACAATTAGTAATAGAAATCTAAGAGTAAGAAAATACAAGACTACTACTAATACTACTAATATGGAAAAGAAAAACGCTCGACTACCTACTAACCCTCTATCCTAATTCTTGACCTCCACATCCTCCTATCAAGGGTCATGTCCTCGATAAGCTGAAACAGACCATATCCTGCCTAATTACCTCCCCGTAATATTTCTTTGGCTTATATTACCTCTCTTTAGAACCACCAAGGCTAACCTCACTCTTCCTTACTGGAGCATCTGTCCCTCTCCTCTTCACATGCCCAAACCATTTAAGTCTCGCTTCCTACAATTTGTCCTCCACAGGGGCCACTCTTGCCCTGTCTCGAATATCTTCGTTCCTTATCTTATCAATGTCGGTATGCTCATATATCCATCTCAACATCTTTATTTCTACTACTTTCATCTTCTGGATATAAGAGTTCTTGACTGACCAACACTCTGCCCCATACAACATAGTCAGTTTAACCAGTACTCTGTAGGGTGCGACCTCAAAAAATAAAATGATTACATATGCCAAGATTTCAATTTTAACATATATATTCTCTGTGTTTCAATATATATGAGGATGTTTTTGCCCCAGTAATGGAAGGATATGGCGAACTTATGGTTGAAAAGATATTTTGATAGAGAAAGCATCGCATCAAGTTTAAATTAGAATAATTAATGGAGTAGAAACAATGAAGTTGTGAAGTTGGATCAAATAAAATGATGTAAAATATTTTGAAATATCCAAAATGGAGAGAGTGTCAGACTAGGGAGGGTGCTTCTTTATAATTTCAAATATTTATTCTTTTTAACATAACTATATTTAATCTAAAAATGGATGAATTTTGCGGTTTTATTTAATTAAATGTCCCTTTCTTTTCTTCTAATATCTTATTTGAATTTAATTTTTATCATTAGATGCATACATTTAATCTTTTTATGTCACTCGATTTATTTGAATTATCTCTCTACGTAAACATTCATGAAGAAAAATAAAAATAAAATAAGTTGAAAAAGTCTAAGATAAATAAGAAAAAAACAATTCCTCTCTTTTAACCTCCCCAACCCCCCCCCCCACACACACCCCTAGAATTTTGCTTTCTCTTGTTGTAATCATTTATATAAGTGGCTCCTAGAGTTGTAGTCTAGTTGCTAGAGCAAAGCACGTGATGTGTGAGTTAGATGCATGTCACAAATTCTAACTCTGCTGCAGAATCCAAATGAAGAAGGGTAGAGGGGCATGGGCTAGCTTATTATTCATCGAGTTCTGAATTGTGTACTACTGGTCCTCATGATTTCTCGGCTATAAAAATATCATCTCTGTCTAATTTCACAAAATTATTTGACGAATTTGAACGTAAGATAGTTGATTGGATCATGATCTAATAAAATATTTGTTGCACAAAGATATTGAAGCGTATGAGATAAATTCTTCCACTTGTAAGGCATAAAGGTTGACACCGTTGAATTTCCCTAGAGAATAGACGAAAATTAGATATATTGTATGATAATGCCCAACTAATTTTAAATCAAGGTCTAGTTGATTTGATTTGATCTGTAATAGTTTGGCAAATGATTTAGTTTCTAATATATAGTCTAGTGAAAAATTGTTGTATCATTATCACTTTTTCAAAATATTAGCGAAGTTGAATGTTCAAATTTAAGCTTGTAATGAATAAACAAATTCTATAGTTATAGACTGTTTGACCAAGCTTTTGAAAGGTAAAAAGTGCTTTTTATTTATTAAAAAAATAATTATTTTAGAGAATAAATGCGTTTGGCCTATCTTTTGGGGTTGCTTTTAAGCAGAAGCTGAAATTATTAGCTTCTCCAAAAAATAAGTGCTTTTGATTTTTTTAGGACAATAATACCTATATCAAAGTTCATATTTACCAAACTAATTAGTAGTAACTTTTCTAGTTTTCAGAACCATGATTTTCACATTGTTATTTTATCTAGGTTATACGAATAGTAAATGAGAGAAATGGTTAAAGTGAGAATATTTAAAAATATAAGATTATGTCCGCTATTGGAAGTAGGATTTTTTTTATTTACAAGTAGGGTTTTTGTTTTATTTTTCATCAAATTATAGTATTAAATGCATATTTTGTCTATCTTTTTGAAATCATTATTATGAGAGAGCCAGTAATATTCTTTAGGTCGATTTTTTTTGAAAATTTATGTTCTTTTTAATGCAGATTTGTTTCTATTCTTGTTTTGGTAGGCACATCCCATCGAGTAAAGTTTAAAAGTTAAATTAGATTAAATATTACAAATCATAACATGCATGCTCATTTATCTATTTAAATAGTATTAATCTTTTAAATGATGCTAATTTCTTATTAAATATAACATTAATTTATTAATAGAGATATGAGTTTAACAAGTTTTAATGAGTCGCCTTGCTAATTAATAAGTAGGTGACAACTTAGTTGCATATCATTGTTCGTAATTTGACACTTCTAAGCGCTTTTCAAAACATTGGCTAAACACAAACTACTTGTTAGTTTACAGATATGTATAGTGTAGTCTTGTCCCACATTGGAAGAGAAGTAATATCTCCTGGTAGTGTATAGCTATAAATAGGGACCTCTTGTATTGTATTTATCATCCAATATCAATAACATATTTTCTCCCGTGCCTTCTCACATGGTATCAGAGCATTAGTGAGAAAAGATCGCTGTGCGTCATTCCAGCGTTAACGAAAGAACTTAGTCATCGTGTAATTTTTCCGGTGATCTAAGGCTTATCTAAGTGAAAGTCACTTTCTGTCGGTGTTGTGCTAAAACCAACACCACCACGAGGTAGATCACCCTCCGACTACCAACCCCTGAAATTTTATCCGGCAGAAAAGCCGCCACGCTCCTCCACGCGCCGGCAACAACTTTTCCGGCGAGGGTTCCGGCCACTTTCCGGCCATTTTTTCGCGAAACTTCTTCAGGACAGCTTGCTTGCAAAGGAATTCCGAGTCTATCCATCCTGGTTACGACAAATTCCGACAACTTTGGAATTTTCCGGCGAGCTACAGTGTTTCCGGCGTGAACAGTGTTTCCGGCACAGAACAATTTGTTTTCCTGCTGTAAACAGTGTTTTTCAAGCTATCTCTTCAGTTTTCTCACATGAGTTACTTATTTCCACTATTTCATGTTTAACCCTACTACTACAAATTGTAGCGACATGGGAACCGATGCTTTGAATAGTCGGATGGTTTCTTTAGCAGAGTATATTGAGTTCCTTCAGTATAAAGCATGTAAGCAGACATCTTCTGAGATAGCTTCTGTTGTTCAAACAGGTAATAGCGTGACTTGTTTCTCCCAATCTTCATCCTCTGAGTCTTGGGTCATTGATTCAGGTGCATCAGATCATATTTCTGGTAACAAATCTCTTTTCACTACTATTTCATATTCTCAATCTCTTCCAAAAGTCACAATGGCCAATGGGTCTCAAACCATGGCAACTGCAATAGGTCAAGCAAGCCTACTTCCTTCCTTACCTTTAGATTCAGTCCTTTATGTTCCCAATAGTCCTTTTATTCTCATAGCTGTTAGTCGCTTAGACAAATCACTTAAATGCGCTGTTTTATTTCTTGATGACCATGTTTTTATACAGGAACGCAGTTCGGGGCGGATCATTGGTACCGGGCGTGAATCAAACGAACTTTATTACCTTATCCTTGTTAAATCACATGGACTCACATTTTGTCTTCCTTCTACAACTTGTCCTGTTACTGATTTACCAGATTTATTACATAAACGGTTCGGACATCCCCATTTGTCAAAACTTCAGAAAATGGTATCTGGTTTATCTCACTTGTCAGCTCTAGAATGTGAGTCATGTCAGCTGGATAAGTATACCCGCTCCCATTACCCTCGGCGTCTTGATAATCGAGCAGTCACCTTTTACTTTAGTCCATTCAGATGTTTGGGGTCCTAGTCGGGTCAGTTCCACCTTGGGATTTCGCTACTTTGTCAGTTTCATTGATGATTATTCCAGGTACACTTAGATATTTTTGATAAAAAATTAATCTGAGTTGTTTTCTATTTTCCAGACCTTTCACGTTGAAATTCAAAATCAATTTGGGGTTTCTATTCACACATTTCGTAGTGATAATGCCCGAGAGTATTTGTCTTCCCCATTTTAGCAGTTTATGAAATCTCATTGGATTATTCATCAAACATCTTGTCCGTACACATCTCAACAAAATGGGGTAGCTGAAAGAAAGAATAGACATCTTATTGAAACTGCTCCTACCCTACGCATACAATCTCATGCTCCGTTGCGTTTTTGGGGGATGCAGTTCTTACATCTTGCTATCTTATTAATCGTATGCCATCTTTAGCTATCCAGAACCAAGTTCCATTCTCTGTCATGTTTCCCCATTTACCTTTGTTCTCTCTTCCACCCCGTATCTTTGGAAGCACTTGTTTTGTCTATAACCTTACTTCAGGAACAGATAAGTTAGCTCCTCGTGCTCTTAAGTGCGTATTTCTGGGTTTCTCGAGAACACAAAAGGGATATCAATGCTACTCTCCTGACCTCCAGCGGTACCTTATGTCCGCTGATGTTACCTTTTTTGAAACCCAATCATACTACACAGGTTCAGGTCATCACTTAAATATTTCTGAGATACTACCAGTTTCATCTTTTGGAGATTCAGTCACTCCAGCTCCACCACCTACAGCTCCAGTTGTAGCTCCACCACCTATAGCTCTAGTTCCACCACCTACAGCTCCGGTTGTAGCTCCACCACCTATAGCTCCAGTTCCTCCGCATAATCCAGTTCAACCTTTTACAGCTCCACCACTCTTGACTTATCATCGTCGTCCACATCCAGCATCAGGCTTAAGTGATTCATGCCCCGCATCAGATTCTGCACCTACTGCGGACTTGTCTCCTCTTAGTCAACCAATTGCACTCCGCAAAGGTGTACGATCCACACTTAATCCTAATCTCCACTATGTCGGTTTAAGTTATCATCGTCTGTCGTCACCTCATTATGCTTTTACATCTTCTTTGTCCACTGTTTCTATTCCTAAGTCTACAGGTGAGGCACTATCTCATCCAGGATGGCGACATGCTATGATTGACGAGATGTCTGCTTTACATGCGAGTGGCACTTGGGAGCGTGTTCCTCTTCCTGCAGGTAAGTCTACTGTTGGTTGTCGTTGGGTTTATGCAGTCAAAGTCGGCCCGGATGGCCAGGTTGATCGGCTTAAGGCTCGTCTTGTTGCAAAAGGATATACTCAGATTTTTGGGCTTGATTATAGTGATACTTTCTCTCCCGTGGCTAAAGTAGCATCTGTTCGTCTCTTTTTGTCCATGGCTGCTGTACGTCATTGGCCTCTTTATCAGTTAGACATTAAGAATGCTTTTCTCCACGGTGATCTTGAGGAAGAAGTTTATATGGAGCAACCACCTGGTTTTGTTGCTCAGGGGGAGTTTAATGGTTGTGTGTGCAGATTGCGAAAGTCACTATATGGTTTGAAACAGTCCCCTCGAGCTTGGTTTGGTAAGTTCAGCACAATTATTCAGGAGTTCGGCATGACTCGTAGTGAGGCTGATCACTCTGTGTTTTATCGGCTTTTTGCTCCTAATCTGTGTATTTATCTAGTGGTTTATGTTGATGATATTGTTATTACTGGTAATGATCAGGATGATATTACTAATATGAAGCAACATCTCTTTCAGCACTTTCAGACTAAGGATCTGGGCAGATTGAAGTATTTTCTAGGTATTGAGGTCGCTCAGTCTAGCTCAAGTATTGTTATTTCACAGCGGAAGTATGCCTTAGACATTCTTGAGGAGACAGGAATGATGGGTTGCAGACCTATTGACTCTCCTATGGATCCGACTGCTAAGCTTCTGCCTGGACAGGGGGAGCCTCTTAGAGACCCTACAAGATATAGGAGGTTGGTTGGCAAATTGAATTACCTCACAGTGACTAGACCTGACATTTCTTTTCCGGTGAGTGTTGTAAGTCAGTTTATAGATTCTTCATGTGATAGTCACTGGGATACAGTTGTTCGCATTCTTCGGTATATAAAGTCAGCTCCAGGCAAATGATTACTATTCGAGGATCGAGGCCACGAGCAGATTGTTGGGTACACAGATGCTGATTGGGCAGGATCACCTTTTGATAGACGTTCTACGTCTGGATATTGTGTTCTAGTAGGAGGTAATTTGGTCTCGTGGAAGAGCAAGAAACAGAATGTAGTTGCTCGATCTAGCGCCGAAGCCGAATATCGGGCCATGGCTATGGCGACGTGTGAGTTAGTTTGGGTCAAGCAGTTGCTCAAGGAGTTAAAGTTCGGAGAAATCAGCAAGATGGAACTAGTGTGATAACCAAGTTGCTCTTCATATTGTGTCAAATCCGGTGTTCCATGAGAGGACTAAACACATTGAGATCGACAGTCACTTTGTCAGAGATATTGTTACAAAGTTTGTAAAGTCAAATGATCAACTAGCAGATATTTTCACCAAGTCTCTTATTAGTTCTCGTATTAGTTACATGTGTAACAAGCTCAGTACATATGATGTGTATGCACCGGCTTGAGCGGGAGTGTTAGTTTACAGATATGTATAGTGTAGTCTTGTTCCACATTGGAAGATGAGTAATATCTCCTTGTAGTGTATAGCTATAAATAGGGACCTCTTGTATTATATTTATCATCCAATATCAATAACATATTTTCTCCCGTGCCTTCTCACACTAATAAAAGCACTTCTCAATAGATTTAGCCAAACATTAACTGCAAATCTTCAAAAGCACTTTTTAAAAAAGTACTTTTGATAAGAATTAGTTCTCAAAATAAGCTGGTTTGGACCAAATAAGTTGTTAATCTTATAAATTGCATATATTATTCTCTCAGCTCTCCATGTATATGGGAATGGATAGATGGATAACCATGATAATAGGAGTTAGGAAGCCATTTTTTTTTTTTGCAGGCGTTTAGATCAACTTCAAAATAGTTTTCATATGAAATGCTATTAATGAGAGCAACGATTACAAGGAAGCGAACATGGTGCCAAAGGGAAGAGTCACCTATATCGAGATTTGAATGGTTGCTGAAAACTTTGACCACTAGACCCCTTTTATACAATAACAAACCTAGTGTAATCCCACAAGCGGAGTATGGGTAGGGTAGAGTGTACGCAGACCTTACCCCTACCTTATGAAGATAGAAAGGCTGTTTCTGATAGACTCTTGGCTCAAGGAACAATGAACTAAATCAACAAGCAATAGCAACAAGTTAATAGTATAATGGAAGCGAATAACACAACATGTACTAATAATAAACCAGGAATAAGCAAATACAACAATAAGACTAGTTTTACTGACAAGTCTAGGATAGACTTACGACTATCTGTCAATCTTCAACCCTAATACTCGTCCTCCACGCCTTCCTATCGAGGGTTATGTCCTCGGTAAGCTGAAACAGTGACAAGTCCTGCCTAGTTACATCACCCAGTACTTCTTAGGCCTACCCCTATCCTTCCTCAGACCTGCCATGGTCAACCTCTCACACCTCCTAACCGGGGTGGTTATGTCTCGCCTCTTCACATGCCCGGATCATCTCAGTCTCGATTCTCACAACTTTTCCTCTACATGGGCCACTGCCACCATGTCCCTGATAACTTCGTTCCTAATCTTGTCTTTCCTGGTATGTCCACACTTTCATGTCAACATCCTCATTTCAGCTACTTTCATCTTCTGGACATGGGACATCTTGACGGGCCAACACTCTGCCCCATACAACATAATCGGCCTAACAACCACTTTATAGAACTTGCCTTTAAGTCTTGGTGGCACATTATTATCACACAAAACCCCGGATGCAATCCATTTCATCCATCCCACGCCCATACGGTGGGTGCTTTAGTATCGCATCAAGGCTATAAGACATACTATTCCTTGTCAATGAGTGTAATCATGAAAAGACGACATTAAACAATTAATATTTCACTTTATCATAATTGTTTTCCAATTTCTTTGTCCATATATTTGTTATTCATGCTTATAATTATTAGTCTTGGACTACATATACATATTTTTACTTTTTCTCCAGTTGCGCTTTTTTTCATTAAAGCCCACGCTTTATTTGCGCTTTGCGCTTAAAGCCCTAACAGATCTTAGAGCTTTTTTGCGCTTTTCGCCTTTGATAACACTGTCGCCACGTCAAACAAAAAAGGGCTAAGGGCTGATCCCTGATGCAACCCTTTCTCCATTGGGAAATGATCCAAGTCTCTTCCCGCAGTCCTCGCCCTAGTTGTAAAACCATCGTACATGTCCTTAATCTTCTTAATGTACGCTATCGGAACATTGCTAACTTCCAAACATCTCTATAGAACCTCCATCGGGACTTTATCGTAGGTTTTTTCTAGGTCAATGAGCACCATATGCAAGTCCTTTTTCCTTTCCATATACTGCTCCACCAATCTCCTCACAAGGTGAATGGATTCTGTAGCCGACCGTCCCGACATAAATCTAAACTAGTTCTTCGAAATAGACACGCATCTCCTCATCCTCCTCTCCACCACCCTTTCCCAAACTTTCATAGTGTGTCTCAACAACTTGATATCCTTGTTGCAGTTCTAGATATCACCTTTGTTTTTGTACAACGGAATCATCAAACTCCACCGCCAATCGTCAGGCATCTTCTTCGTCCTGAAAATGACATTGAACAAACCAGTAAGCCACTCCAAGCCTACCCGTCCCATGTCCTTCCAAAATTCTACCGGGATCTCGTCAGGCCCAGTTGCCTTACCCCTGCTCATGCTACACAATGCCCCCTCAACCTCCTCAATCTTACTACGCCTACAAAACCCAAAATCTCTCAGCCTCTCTGAGTTTTTCAACTCAGTTACGATGTTCCTGTCCCCTTCCTTGTTCAAGAATTTATGGAAGTATGTCTGCCATCTATGCCTAATACATGTCTCATCCACTAATACCTTGCTATCCTCATCTTTGATGCACCTCACTTGGTCCAGGTCCCGAGCCTTCCTCTCTTTAACCCGTACCAGACCCCTTTTATATATCTTAAAAAATAAGTGCAATTTACAAGAAATGACATAAATAAGCTAAAAGACATGTTGTAAATACATGAATATACGGAAATGAGTTTATCACCTGTATAAAGGACTCCAAGCAACATGTTCAGCATCATTGGCAAGGGAAGTCGCAAAGGCAAGCTGGATCAGTGTGGCATTTGGAGTGGCCGGGTCTTTTAGCTTTAGCAAGGACTCTGTATGCAATTAGGGGGGGGGGTGCTTACTAATTGGCGTTGTGGGCATTGTGTGTAGGCAAGAGTGCGGACTATTAATGGGCTACTTCGCATCTCTTATGACATCATATCTCAAACTCCATCAAGAGCTTCTTCACAGTCATAGAATGGGACAAGAAGAGTGCTCAATTGTCTTGCAAATAAATGGTGGGTAGAAATATGGGCTCTTACCTCTCGACTCTTTGTCGGCTGTAAAGGCCTAGGCCTCATCATCACCAAAACATCTTTGTGCTTCAGAGTAATATGTGTTTCCCTCAAGGATTCCAACTACGGATCTGCTTGAAATGCTCTATAATTACCATATACATTATTTTTCCTTTTATGAGGGCCAAGTTCGACAATGACTCCTTTTCTGCACCTCCAACTAGTTGTCTTGGGTAGGGGTGCTTATCGGGCGGATAATTACGCTTAACGGTTCGGCTTAACGATTATCGGATTATAAATGTAGTAATCCGCTAGCTATCCAATAAGACAACGGGCGGATTGGTGTCGGATTAACAATTATCGGGCGGCTTATTGGCTAAATCAAATAGAAATTTTTTGAACAATCATTCAATCAATACCAAACAGTTTCAAATCAATACCAATTTTTTAATACCATCTAAGATCTAACCAAACGGTATTTTTTAATTGAAGAGTTTTCAAGACTACTCATACTGTCATACACGTATTAACCAAATTTTTAATACCATCAAGACTAATTATACAGACATGCTCGTATTAATCATTGGGATTTTGATTTTACGACTTCTCAGTTTTCAGTTCAAGAGAGAGACGAGACTGACGGCTTCTCTGCCTCTGGTGATTGCAGACAATTGAGAATTAGAAAATAGAAATTAGGGATTTAGCCATTTAAGGTTTCAATAGTACTTTATATACATAGGGTTAAAAGTGTAAATATAAAAATTCTTAACGGGTTAACGGTTTACCCGATAAGAAAATTGAGTAATTCGCCCCCAAACAGTTAAGCCGTTAATTATAAAATCTCAATTCGTTCACCATCCATTACCCCGATAATCCGATACTAATAAGCCAATGAGCTATCGATTTGGTCCGGTTAACGGTTTCGGTTCGGTTTAAACAGCCCTAGTCTTTGGAGTTGATGGTTTGAGTGTGTCCCCAACTTTTGTTCATGGATGTCATGGCACATGTCTTTGTCCTTTTGAAGTAAGAACAATACTCGTCCGTGGAATAGAAGTGACAAGGTCGAGGCGTTCCACCAATGCCCTGATGGGTTCGCCATTGGCCGGACATCGACATAAATTAAGTCTTTGCTTTTGCCAATGCATGGTTTATTGTCTACATCCGGAGTTCTCTTGGCTATAGTGGGAACAATTTTCTTATTACTTCGAAGACTAACACTAGATTTGCCCACTTATTGGGGTAAATATTAGAGTATGAGAAAAAGCATAGAATGATTCTTCCTTTTGCTCCGGTTTTGTCTCCACTATTCATGTTTCATGGGTATTCAACTTTTGCCTCTAGCCCGGAAGGCCGACATTCAGGATCGCGCATGGAGAAACCGAATTATTACGAAGATTCGTTAGTCATTTCCAAAAGGAAAGAATATTGTTACCGGCTGTCCCGGATGAATGGGCGGCTGAAGCGTTCACAAAGGGCTTAAATCCGAGAAGCTCAGATACTTCCCGAAAGCTGAAGGAAAGTCTACTCGAGTTTCAAGCAACAACTTGGGCAGATGCCCACAACCGGTACGAGTCAAAGATAAGGATTGAATACGATCAGATCGACTTCCCGTCATCGGCAAAGGGACAAGAGAAGAACATGGAAAAAATGAAAGACGATGTCGACTTAAATAGACGAGGTTCAAGGGGCCGGTTCCTACCCTACAAGCAGACGGAAGGTCGCAGCAGGAACTTCCGGTCGGTAGACAAGTTTATCAGCGACAGGAGAACTGATCGCGGGAGGAATAACAGATCGCTGCAGGCAGTCATCAACCTTGAGCAAACCATTGCATTGGAAACTATCTATTTCTAGAAGTGACTATTCCAGTCCTTAGTCTATTTTTTGAAAAGTTGCACTGTTGCTGCAACAACAACAACAACATATCCAATATTATCCCACACCGTGGGGTCTGGGGAGGGTAGTGTATACGTAGACCTTTTCCCTACCTTGTGAGGATAGAGTGGCTGTTTCCAATAGACCCTCGACTTAGGAAAACATAAGCACCACAATAATGAAAATATAGACAAAAAGGGACAGTACCAAAAAGCCATATAAAAGCAGAATAAAAACAAGACATTAAGTTGATCAACAATGAAAGAAAACAAAGGTTAGTTATAAATGCGTCAATACTACAATTATGACCACTCTAAACTACCTACTCTACTACCCTACTCCTCGACCTCCATACCTTCTATTAATGGTCATGTTCTCGGTCAGCTGAAGCTGCACCATGTCTTGCCTAATCACCTCTCCCCGCCTCTTCTTAGGCCTACCTCTACCTCTTCGTAGGCCCTCCAATGTCAACCTCTCACACCTCCTCACCGGGGCGTCTGTGCTCCTCCTCACATGACCAAACCACCTATGCCGCGCTTCCCGCATCTTGTCCTCAATAGGGGCCACACCCACCTTGTCGCGAATAACCTCATTTCTAATTCTATCTAACCCGGTGTGCCCGCACATCCATCTCAACATCCTCATTTTTGCTACCTTCATCTTCTGGACATGAACGAGTTTGACTGGCCAACACTCAGCCCCATACAACATCGTTGATCTGACCACCACTCTGTAGAACTTACCCTTAAGTTTCGGTGGCACTTTCTTGTCACACAAAACACCGGAAGCGAGTCTCCATTTCATCCATCCAGCCCCAATACGATGTGTGACATCTTCATCAATCTCCCCATCCCTTGAATAATAGACCCAAGGTACTTAAAACTCCCTCTCCTAGGGATGACCTGCGAGTCCAGCCTCCCCTCCCCTCCTTGAGTCTCGCCACTGAAATTACACTCCAAGTATTCTGTCTTGGACCTGCTTAACTTGAAACCATTAAATTCTAGGGTCTGCCTCCATATCTCTAACTGCGCGTTCACACCGTCTCGCGTCTCGTCGATCAATACAATATCATCTGCAAATAGCATACACCACGGCACCTCTCCTTAGATGTGGCGCGTCAGTACGTCTATCACCAGAGCAAACAAAAAAGGGCTGAGTGCCGACCCTTGATGCAACCCGATCATAACCGGAAAATGTTCTGAGTCCTCACCTACCGTCCTCACTTGGGTCTTTACTCCATTATATATGTCCTTAATCAACCTAACGTAGGCAACATGTACACCTGTAGCCTCCAAATATCGCCACAAAACCTCCCTCGAAGCTTTATCGTACGCCTTTTCTAAGTCGATGAACACCATATGCAAGTCCTTCTTTCTCTCTCTATGCTGCTCCATCAATCTCCTAACAAGGTGGATGACTTCTTCAGTAGTCGAACGCCCCGGCATAAACCCAAACTGGTTCTCGGAAATAGACACACTCCTTCTCACCCTTAGCTCTACCACTCTCTCCCAGACTTTCATACTATGGCTAAGCAGCTTGATACCCCGATAGTTATTGCAATTTTGGATATCACCTTTGTTCTTGTATACAGGAACTATCGTGCTCCACCTCTACTCTTCGGGCATCTATTGCGTTCTAAAAATGACATTAAATAACCTAGTGAGCCACTCCACGCCTGTCTTGCCCGCACTCTTCCAAAACTTCGCTGGGATTTCATCCGGCCCTGTCGCTTTGCCTCTGCTCATCTTACGCATAGCCCCCTCAACTTCATCAACTCTAATCCGCCTACAGTACCCAAAGTCACAGTGACTCCCGGAGAGTTCCAAATCACTCAGTACAATGCTTATGTCCCCCTCCCTGTTCAAGAGATTATGGAAGTAGGTTTGCCATCTCCAACGGATTAGCCCCTCATCCAATAAAACTCTTCCTTCTTCGTCCTTGACGCACTTCACTTGGTCCAAGTCACGCGCCTTGGCCAACCTGAACAACCTCTTATCCCCACCTCGGCCCTCGAGTTCCTCATACAAACGACTAAAAGCTGCAGTCTTGGCCGCCGTAGCTGCTAGCTTTGCCTCTTTCTTAGCCAACTTATAATGCTCCCAATTCGCCCTCTTCTTCTCCTCATCTACACTTTCGACTAGCTTCAGATACGTTGTTTTCTTGGTTTTCACTTTTCCTTGCACCTCTCCATTCCACCACCAGTCTCCCTTGTGACCACCAGAGTAATCCTTTGAGACCCCTAATACCTCTCTCATAGCTTCCCAAATGCACCGCGCAGTCGTGGTCCACATAGCGCTTGCGTCCCCACTACTCCTCCAAGCCCCCATAGTCACCAGCTTGGCCCCCAACTCCTTCGATAAGGAAACTTTGGAGTTACTTGCACCTTGATCTAACATTTGTTAGTATAACCTCTGTTACGCTGACCTTTTGTTGTTTTTTTTTCTTTAAAGTCTACTGTTGCTTGTCTTTTCGGGGTGCCACTCGATGATCAATAAGACATTCTGTTGTTTGCATTGCCTTTGTCATAGTGTCAACCCTTTGCTGTTGCAGTTGCATGCTGGAGCAATCCTTATCCCCCAAGTCATAATATTGAACACGAGTGAAAAACTCCCCACATACATATACAACACAACTCCCGAAAATTTCCATGTGCAATGTACTTTACATTCTCTTGTTGAATTGTTTACGGATGGCCGCTTTGAGTTCCTTCCATGTTTTTAGGGTCTTTTCACAATCCGAATGTTTTATGCTACTCGCCACCAAAGCTTGGCATTACTTACTAGGTACTTGGCGACATCGGTCACCTTCTTGTTTCCAATCCATCACCAACCGCAAAATATTGATCGACGTAGAAAAAGAAAGTTTCTCGCCACCAAAGCTTGGCATTACTTACTAGGTACTTGGCGACATCGGTCATCTTCTTGTTTCCAATCCATCACCAACCGCAAAATATTGATCGACGTAGAAAAAGAAAGTTTCGATGACTTTGGATTTCGACCACTGTTGTAGGATTTGAGTTCAAGTACCTTAATTTTCTACTGCATCAGTGCGTCATATCGTCCAATAACAACTCCAAGTTAGCTTTTAGCTTGGGTACTGTGCATGTGAGGTGCTTCAGTTCCTCAATTACTTGCACATTTGCAATGTGATCGGCTTGATTTTTCTAGCCACGTGTCATGATAAGAAGTGATGAGCGTTACAATGTATCCCCCGTTTGAGTGTCGAGCTTATGCCCTTGTATCAATTGTCACAACACGTGTTCTCGAGGTGTCTTGGGAGGGCGACGTAAGACAAAGGAACAAATTTTTTGTGATTGTTTTCTTCCAATTGAAAGCCGCTCAGCACGATAGACTGGATTGTCAATAACCGTACAGGAAAGCCAATGTCTAGATCTCAGAGTAAACAAGAGAATTGAATAAAAGTTTGCTTGTATTAATGAGAGCGTCGACTATAAGAAATCCAACCTGGTACTAGGAAGGAGAGACACCTAACACAAAATTTGAATGATTGTTGAAAACTCTGACTATTAGACCTTTCCTTTATACTCCCTCCGTTTCAATTTATGTGAACCTATTTCCTTTTTAGTCCGTGCCAAAAAGAATGACCTCTTTCTTTATTTGGAAACAATTTACCTTTATGCAATAATTTATAGCCACACAAAATATATGTGCCTCATTTTACACCACAAGTTCAAAAGTCTTCTCTCTTTTCTTAAACTATATGCCCAGTCAAATGGGTTCACATAAATTAAAACGGAGTGAGTATATGTTTTGAAAAATAAATGCAAGTTACAGGAAATGACATACATAAGCTTAAACATAATGTAAATACATGAAGTAAAGCTAATTTATATTTACATTTCAACTCAAGTGTATAGTGAGAAAAGGAGATGACATGCAAACAACCATACATTAGGTGGTGGGTATTAAAAGGTGCTAACCAATTAGCATTTCAAGAAAAACTATAGGCGAAGGGAGCCTGGCCTCGACCACAAGAATCTTGGTGGTGGAATGATAAGGTACAAAGATTTATTAAGGCAAATAGACAGTATTATAGGAAGTTGTCAAAAACAGATGATGAAGAAGCCTTAGAAGAACATAATAAAACTAGGAGGGAAGCTAAGAAGACTATTAGTAAAGCTCGAGAAGAAGCTCTAGATAGCTTGTACCAAAAGCTAAGGACACGAAGAAGGGGAGAAAGAAATGTTTAGACTAGCACGACTGAGAAGTTAGGATTTAAACCAGGTGAAGTGTATTAAAGACGATTCTCAATAAGTGTTAATAGAGTATAACAAGATCAAAGAGAGATTGAGAGGCAATTTTAATCTATTATTTAACTCGAACCAAGAGAATAACATTTTAGACCTCCGCACGTCTATGTACAATAGAAGCTTTAGCTACACTCGTAGAATTAGGCCGACAATGGTAAAAAAAATGCCATGAAAAATATGAGGATTAAAAAAGCTTGGGGTTCGATAGTATCTCTATAGAGGTTTGGAAGCGTCTTGGAGAGATTGGAGTGAAATGGCTCACCAAGCTATTCAATGCTATGCTAAGAAGCAATAAATGCCCAATGAGTGATGAGAACACCAATTTATAAGAACAAAGGAGATATTCAAAATTCTGCAAACTTTTGTGGTATTAAGCTCATGAGTCATACGATGAAACTTTAGGAAAGAGTAATAAGGCGTAAACTTAGGAATGAGGTAACCCACACAATACAACATGAGTTCACATGGTTTATGCTATTCGCTAATGATATTGTATTAATCGACGAAACTAGTGAGGGTATCAACCACAAGCTTGAATTATCGAGAAGCATCTTAAAGACTAAGAGTTTTAGGATGAGTAGAATCAAGATTGAATACATGCACTCTAGAGATTACCGTGCCAAAATGCAAACAATTTAGGTGTCTTGGCTCGTTTTTTCAAGAGAATGGAATAATAGATGAAAATGTTACTCATTATTAAAACCCAATGGTTGAAATGGAGAAGTGTTACTGGTATTATGTGATAGAAGGGTGTATACCAAAGTGAAAGTTAAGTTCTATAGAACAATTATACGACCGGGAATGTTAAATGGCGGTGAATGTTAGGCCGCTAATGTCCAACATATCTACAAGATGAGTGTTGAAGAGACGTGGATGCGAGGATGGATGTGCCATCATACAAGATAAGATAAGAGAAAAAATAATCAAATTTGTCATGATGTGCAATTAGCACGCATTGAGGATAAAATGAGAGAATGTTGCTTTAGATGGTTTAATCATGTCTTGTGTCTCTCAACATATGCACCGATCTGCAGGTGTGAAAATATAATAAATGAAGGTGTTATAAGAGGACACGGTAGACCTATAATCACGTGGAAATAAGTGTTGATTAGCATGATTTCATGAGATTTGATTTAAGAGTGTTGATTAACATGATTTCATGAGATTTGATTATATTTAGGAGATCTGATTTTATTTTATTTGATTTGATAGCTGGATTGATTGCCTCTCTATTCCTCTGGGGTAGGGGTAAGGTATGCGTACACTCTACCCTTCTCAGACCTCACTAGTGGGATTCTCCTGGGTTGTTGTTGTTGTTGTTATAGCTGGATTGATTGTATAGATTTATTTTATTTTCTTAATTAGCATTAGGAGCTTTGTATAAATTCCCTTGCTCATGGGATGTAAACACAAATAGAAATAGAAGAAGCCTTTTCTTCTTCTAAAAAATCTACATGGTATCAGAGCCATTGCTGCCTTTTTGAGGTGAGTTATTTCCCTCGCAGCACTAGGGTTCTCTTTTTATCAAAGAGGTCGAGTTTTCTCTCTTGGTGGTTGTCCGCAACACAAACTCCTGGACGGTTTTGTTTTTGGAATTTTCTTTTCTATTAGGGTCGCTGGAACATTCCGAGCCTATCCCTACTAGTTTTGATTTTTCTGTTCACCAGGAGTTAAGGTTCCGTCGAGACAGATTTGGTTTTCGGCTAGGCAGAATGTTTCTGAGCAATTTTCTTTAGATTTCTTTATGATTGGGCATAAAATATGGAGACATTCAAGGAGATGGTTTATGTAGAAATCTTGTCTTCGGATGAAATTTAACTTCTTCGCCGCCTCCTAGCCAAACTTGACTACGCTAATATTGCCACATCCAATTATGTACAATCAAGTACTGCCTTTGTTGCTCACCTTAATTTTTGGATTGTTGATTCTGGTGCAAATAGTCACATGACATGCTCTTTTAAAGGCATTCAAAACTATTCTCTGTGTTCCAAAGGAGATAATGTTAAAATAGCCAATGGTTCTTTAACACCTATCTGTGGAAAAAGGTACTGTTGTTTGTACTCCTAATATTAGACTATCATCCGCGCTCCATGTCCCTCAGTTCCCTGTCAAAAAGCTCTAAAATGTAAAATCGAGTTCTTCCCCGATCATTGTTTTTTTCAGGATCTTCAAACAGGGAAAAAGATTGGCAGTGGTAGATTGCGTGATGACTTGTATATATTAGATGGACTTCAAAACTCTGGTCAAGCCTTTTTTGGGGAAAGTAAGGATGTCAACCAAGAAATAAGACGCGGCATAGACGGTTAGGACATCTATCATTCTTTGTTTTGAAGAAGTTATATTTCGATTTTTTTTTCAAGGACTCAATGTGAATCTTTGTTCTGTGATGCGTGTGAATATGGCAAGCATATTTGAAACTTTATCCTGTGAGTTATAATAAAAGCACAACTCCGTTTATGACTAGTCATTCTGTTGTATGAGGTCCTACTCACACTGTTTCTTTGTCTGGTAGTCGATGGTTTGTTACTTTCATTGATTGCTGCACTAGGATGACTTGGGTACAACAACAACAACAAACCCAGTATGTTCCCACCAGGTGGGGTCTGGGGAGGGTAGTTTGTACGCAGACCTTACCCCTACCTAAAAGGTAGAGAGACTGTTTCCAATAGACCCTCGACTCAGGAAAGTAATAAGAAGAAGTGGATAGCAAGAAAGGAAGAAAGAGGGAAGAGAAAAGAAAAAGGGAGATATAAAGGATAATTAGTACCAAATACTAGCAACAAGGGATACAATACCTGAAGCGAACAAAACCACATAACGTAATAAAAAGCTAAGAATATGAAGGGACATGCGTACTACTAAGACTATCGGTGAGCAACTAAAAACTACCCACTAACCTTCTACCTTAATTCTCGACCTCCACACCCTCCTATCAAGAGTCATGTCCTCAGTAAGTTGGAGTAGCGCCATGTCCTGTCTAATTACCTCTCCCCAGTACTTCTTAGGCCTACCTCGACCTCTCCTCAAACTCGCCATGGCCAACCTCTCACACCTCCTAACAAGGGCATCAGTGCTTCTTCTCTTAACATGTCCGAACCATCTCAGCTTCGACTCCCGCATCTTGTCCTCCACGAAGGCTACTCCCACTTTGTCTCGGATAACTTCATTCTTAATCTTATCTCTCCCGGTATGCCTACACATCTATCTCAACATCCTCATCTCTGCTACTTTCATCTGCTAGATGTGGGAGTTCTTGACTGGCCAATACTCAGCTTCATACAGCATAACTAGTCGAACCACCACTCTATAAAACTTGCCCTTAAGTCTTAGCGGCACGTTCTTATCACATAAAACACCGGAAGCGAGCCTCCACTTCATCCAATCCGCTCCGATGCGATGTGCGACATTTTCGTCAATCTCCCCGTTACCTTGGATAATAGACCCGAGATACTTAAAACTCGCTCTCTTGGGGATAACTTGAGCATCAAGCTACCTTTACGTCTGCTTCATGGGTCCCGTCACAGAATTTGCACTCCAAGTATTCTGTTTTGGTTCTACTCAATTTGAAACCTTTAGACTCCAAGGTTTGTCTCCAAACCTCCAACCTCGCGTTATATTTGTTAAAAACCAAAAGTGAAGTTTTCTCTTGTTTTCAGTCATTTCATAAGATAATTTGTACTCAGTTTGATGCTAAAATAAAAATCTTGAGAACTGACAATGGCGACGAATACATGGATAAAGGATTTAGTGCTTATTTGGAGTCCAATGGGATAGTCCATTAGACTAGTTGTCCTTATAAGAGTGAACAAAATGGGGTAGCTGAAAGAAAAAATAGGCATATGTTAGAAGTAGAATGATCTTTTATGTTCACAATGCATCTACCCAAACCTTACTGGGGATGCTATTCTAGCGGTTGCTTATCTTATCAACAGAATGCCACTTAAACCCCTCAATTTTCAAAGTCCTCTGGAAGCTTTAAAGGGTAAGAATGAATATAATGTTCCTCCAAAGGTGTTTCAGTGTGTTTGCTTTGTCCAAACTAGAAATTTTGGAAAACTTGATCCTAGAGCTATAAAGTGTGTTTTCATTGGGTATTCTTCGACACAGAAAGGCTACAAATGTTATCATACTCCATGCAGGAGATCTTTTGTTAGCATGGATGTTACCTTTTGAGAATCTGAGCCCTATTTCAGTATTACCTCATCACCTCTTCAGGGAGAGAGCAGCAAGGAGGAAGAGGTGATTTTACCTAGTTCCGTTACTAAACCTCTTGATGACATTGTCACACGGGAAAGTGAAATTGGAGAAAACATTCAAGGGGAGACTATTGGGCGTTTGGATAGGCCTGATTTGAAAACTTACTCAAGGAGAAATAGAGTAGAAGAAGCCATCATGCAATCTACCGAAGCTTAACCTTCTTCTATTGGTGAGTTCAGTTAACTACATTTCCTAAGGAGTTAAATATGCCTATTGCTCACAGAAAATGAGTCAGATCTTGCACCACCATACACCCTTTATCTAATTTTATCTCCTATAATTCTTTGTCTCCATTCTATAGAGCCTTTGCCTTCTCTATTTCTTCTGTGTCTATTTCCCAGAATTGGAGGGATGCTTTTGCAGATCCTAATTGGAAGCAAGCTATGATTAAAGAAATGAAGGCCTTTTCAAAAAATGATACTTGGCAACTTGTCACTTTACCACCAGACAAGAAGTTGGTTGGTTGCAAATGGGCCTTCACTGTGAAGCACAAAGCTGATGGCTCAATTGAAAGATTCAAAGCAAGATTGGTGGCTAAGGGATTCACTCAGACTTATGAAGTGGATTATCGAGAGACATTTGACCATGTTGCTAAGATGAACACTATTAGAATTCTTTTGTCTTATGCAGCTAATCTTGATTGGGACTTGCAACAGTTTGATGTGAAGAATATTTCTTCATGGAGACTTAGCAGAAGAGGTATGTATGGAGATTTCTCCCGGGTTTGATACTGCATAGAGTCGGGGAAAGGTATGCAGATTGAAGAAAGCCTTGTACGGACTGAAGCAATTACTCAAAGCTTGGTTAGACAAATTTAACAAGGCAATGATCTCCTTCGGTTACCGACAAAAAAATGTTGATCACACCCTCTTCATAAGACATCAAACGGGTAAACTCGGTCTTCTCATAGTCTATGTTGATAACATATTAATGATAGGAGATGACAAAAATGAGATGATTCGATTGAAAAAGTTGTTGGTACAAGAATTTGAGATCAAGGATCTAGGAAAATTGCACTACGTCTTGGGAATTGAGGTTGCTAGATCCAAAAAAGGAATCTTTATTTCTCAAAGGAAGTATATTCTGGATCTTTTGAAAAAACTGGTATGACAGGTTGCGGACCTACAGAATCGCCCATTGAAAGCAATCACAAGTTACAAAGCGGAGTTGGAGAGTCAGTTGATAAGGAGAGATATCAGAGATTGGTTGGAAGACTCATTTATCTCTCTCACACTAGACTAGACATAGCCTATTCAGTTAGCCTGATGAGTCAGTTCATGCATGATCCTCGATATCCTCATATACAAGTTGTCTTTTACATTTTGCGGTATCTGAAGTTTGCTGATCTGCTCTAGGGAAAAGTCTATTTTTCTCCAAACATGATCACCTCCAAATAGAAGCCTTTACATACGCGGATTGGGTTGGATCTCTAGATTACAGAAGATCAACATCGGTTATTGTACGTTCGTAGGAGAAAACTTGGTTACTTGGAGAAGTAAGAATCAAAGTATAGTAGCTAGATCAAGTGCGGAGGCAGAATATAAAGCTATGGCCCAGGGTGTTTGCGAAGTGCTTTGGCTACTAAAGCTACTATAGGAATTGAGACTGTCTGAAAATGGAAAACTTTCCTTGTACTGTGACAATAAGCCTGCCATCAGTGTAGCTCATTATCCAGTCCAGCATGACCGTACAAAGCATATGGAAATTTACCGACACTTCATCAAAGAAAAAGTCACAACTGGTGTCTTCAGTTTGTTTTACGTGCCATCGGAAAAATAGCTAGCTGATGTGTTTACCAAAGGTCTCAACAAGTGAGCTTTCCATACTTTGAGTTGCAAGTTGCGCATATGCGACATCTTTGCACCAACTTGAGGGTAAGTGTTGATTAGCATGATTCAAGGAGATTTGATTAGCACGATTTCTAGAGATTTGATTATATTTAGGAGATCTGGTTTTATTTGATTTGATTTGATAGTTGGATTGATTGTATAGATTTCTTTTATTTCCTTAATTAACATTAGGAGCTTTGTATAAATTCCCTTGCTCATGGGATGTAAACACACACAGAAATACAAGAAGCCTTTTTTTTCTTCTCAAAAATCTACAATAAGTTCTCTTAAAAAACCTAAAAATCCTTAGAATCAATGCAAACTTAGCTTAAGATAAGGCATAATGAAAGAAAAAGATTCATATAGGTGATACTTACTAGTTAAGAATAGGCTTTCAATTTGTTAGAGAACTTTTAATATTATTACTATTTTTCTTATTATTATTACTCATATATATATAATAATTTAATAAAGGCTTTCAATTTGTTAGGAATAGGCTTTCAATTTGTTAGAGAACTTATGTATATATTATTACTCACTGCTATTATTTTATTTTGGCATAATGATGATATGAATGGAGCTTATAAAGAAAGAAGTGAGGATTCGTTCCGCCGACCTCTACTTTTTTGGGACTAAGGCGAGATTGTTGTTTGTTATTTATAGGAAAAATATAGTTGGTGGGAAACAAATACATTGGGGTCTCTCTTGTAGCAGGTATGCAACCTTTCAAGAATCAACTAGTAGTACTGAGAACACAATTCATTTCCACATGCATATAGACTACTTTATTTCAAATATACCGCGTAATGAAAAAAATCAGTGGCGTATTAGCCATAGAAGGACATCCTAAGTGTAGCGGTGGAATCCATTCTTTTCAGCTGAAAAATGGAATTAGCGCACTACAATTTTGTTGGTGTTTTGTTTTGGTTTTTAGTTTCAATGTTATAGAACCAAATTCTTCTAGTTTTCTTTGGTTCCTTCAGTTTTATTTCAAAATTTTAAATAGACTTTTGTTTTTTGTTTCATGTTAACTTAACCATATAAACAGAATGCTACCCCTCTATGAAGAACAAAGCTTCCAAAATGTTATTATATTTGTGTCAGGTCAATTGTATCCAACCACATATATTTCATGTTTTAGGTATATTTTTCCAACAATTTCTGGATGCTTGTATTGTATTTCTATTTTCTTTGTCTGATCATTGAACATTTATGCCATGTTCAAATACGACTTTCTTTTCTCATTCGAGTTTTAAAGTTCATAGAGGAGTATTAAGTATGAAAGAACAAATTCAAATAAAAGAGATGCATATTTTAATTATGTTGTTAGGAATTTCTTATGGGACCGGCTCATTAGGATCAAAATGCTTGTAGCAGGCTGATGGTTATATTTCAGAGATTCATATTTTAATTATGTAGTTAGGAAGTGCTTATGGGACCAGCTCATTAGGATCAAAATGTTATAGCAGGCTGGTGGTATTGACCGTCTTTAGAGGTGGTTTCTGAATGCTTAGGGCGCAATAGTTGCAGCATATACGCCTGTTATAAAGTCCTTTCACCATATTCCTCTTTAACACTGTTATGTTGTTGATCTGGAAGACTGTCACACTTGCATGTAAGACTGATGATTTCTTTGATCAAGCAGACCAATCTTCAGAAGCTGGATTTGTTGTTTCCATGCAGTGTGGAAGCTGTCATCTGGATATCTCGTCATGCCATTTTAAAGGCTGTATTTTGTGACCTTCCTTTTAATTGAAGTCTATATCTTGGTGCTGTCTTTAGAGTGGAGTGAGAGTTGCACCGGGAGATTGAAGAATGGATGATAAATTTTAGTGATACAGCAAGACTACGTGGATGATGAAATACTCTTCGATGGTTAAGAGTGGAGTATCAAAAACTTACTTGTAAGAGGTTTTAAGTTTTTCAATTATTGATTTTTCACGAAGTGCATAAAACTGAAAGAGCACAGGTGATCTTAGAATCTTAGATATGACTTCACTGGGTATGTTTCGTACTTTTATTGGAGATATTGAAGGAGTATCTTGACACAGTCAATGATCTTATTGAATTTTCCACTAAGTTTCAGCATAATTATTTTTATGTTGGCTGTTGATGTTGCCAATTATTTTTAAAGGTAAGTTCTACAGAGTGGTGGTTAGACCGACTATGTTGTATGGGGCAGAGTGTTGGCTAGTAAAGAATTCCCATATCCAGAAGATGAAGGTGGCAGAAATGAGAATGTTGAAATTTGTAATCTTGATATTCAAATTGAAATGGGAGAAGTAACGTATTTCTGAGCTTGTTCCCTTTTATGACTTCTCTATTTTAGTCAAATATGGTCAAATCTTTCCCTAGGTGCAATTTTAGTTTGCCCCTAAAGCTCCATCTTGTTAAAGTAATTTGATTTTCTGGGTCACTTAAGTTACTAAAAGGTGTATTAGTTACTGTCATATGGACAAATAAACACATAACGACCAGACTTCCTTTTGTTATATTATCCCAAAAACTTTAGTTGCTGTATTCCCTGTTATCTAAATTTTACTTGGTTTTTGATTTGCTCTTTTACATATTTATATCTTTATGCTTGTTCTGATTCCGATCAAACTCCATATGCAGTCTCAAGAATGTCCATTTTTAAAGCCACAGGGTGCGAAATCTGAACCAAATCACTAGAGCACGGTGCCTCAAATCTCTTCATATGCTCAGGTGAAGTATCACACTATTGTATCATCTATTCATCTACTGAACTCTTGTTCTGAAATGTGGTTTTGATAAATTATATAAATTGATTAGACATACATGTTATATATTGAGAAGTGTCTATAAGTGTTTCACATAAAAAAATTCACTAAATACATATAAAAAGTATAAAATAAGGAGATTGGGATGTAAGATAGGTTTTCCATGCATTCGCTTAATCTTTTTTCCTTTTTTCTTTTGCACATGGCATCAAAACATTGTGAAAATTCGCTCATTGTGCATTTATCAACAATGTGTGCTAGAGAAATCTCATCACTATGCAATTTTCCGGTGGCTATGAGTGATACCCAAGGTGCCTTTTTTTGTGTGAGTGTTGTGCTTCAATTAGCTTGACCAAGGGGCTCACGATATTCCAGTAGAAAACTCTCGCGAATTTTGTTGGAGTAGCCATGGTTGCGCATGTGTTGAATTGTTTGCGACTTTTTCTATATAACCTGCCAGCGCTCGTGAGAACTCGGGCCAGTCAGTCCTCCATTTATCGGATCGGATGTTGGAAAACGAGGCCATCTTCACAACCTTCCTGCTTCTATCTCTATGGTGGAATAAAGTAAGGCAGTTCGCTTGAGTTGCTCAACCGTCCCTTGTCCTATGCTCATGAGCTTCTTGGGTTAATTGGAGTAGACTCCTGAGCTTATTCATCGCAATTTGTAGGTTAAGGCAACTGTTCTTCCATATTTTCACTTGTTGTTTCCGATGTTCTTAAGAGTATTTGTGTCATCTCTACCTAGGTGATTTCCAGCCATTTTCGGCCATCCAAACACCACCTCTATTGGCGTATTAGTCTAGGACTTTGAGATTACTCATCTTCCAACCATTTTTCTTGTTGATTAGCATGGTATTAGGAGATTTGACTATATTTAGGAGATTGTTAATTCTCACATGATTTCAGGAGATTTGATTATATTTAGGTGATTTGATTTGATTTGAATTGATAGCTGGATTGATTATCTAGATTTATTTATTTTCTTAATTAGCATTAGGAGCTTTGTATATATTCCGTTGCTCATTGGATGTAAACACACAAAAATACAAGAAGCCTTTTTTTCTTCTCAAAATCTACATGGTATTAGAGCCATTGATGCCTTTTTGAGGTGAGTTATCTCCCTCGCAGCACTAGGGGTTTCATTTTTATCAAACAGGTCGAGTTCTCCCAGGCGCCGGTCTCTAGAAGCTTCTGGAATGTTCAATTTGTATGGCCTCAGTGATGAGAATATTTTATGTGCCACTTCTGACTTGATGGTTGTTTGCAACACAAACTCCTTCTGGTTAGTTTTTTGTTTTTTTGGAATTTTCTTTTCTGTTGGGGTCGCTGGAACATTCCGATCCTATCCTAACTAGTTTTGATTTTTCTATTCACCGGAGTTAAGGTTCCGTCGAGACAGATTTGGTTTTCGGCGATGCAGAATGTTTCTGAGAAATTGTCTTCAGATTTCCTTATGATTGGGCAGAAAATATGGAGAGATTCAACGAGAGGGTTTCTGGAGAAATTTTGTCTTCGGATGAAATTCGACTTTTTCGTCGCCTCCTAGCCAAACTTGACTACGCTAATATTGCCACATCCAATTATGTATAATCAAGTACTACCTTTGTTGCTCACCTTAATTCTTGAATTGTTGATTCTTGTGCAAATAGACAAATGACCGGCTCTTCTAAAGGCATTAGAAACTATTCTACGTGTCTCAAAGAAGATAATGTTAGAATAGCCAATGGCTCTTTGAACACCTATCTGTGCAACAGATTCTGTCGTTTGTACTTCTTATATTAAACTATCATCTGTACTCCATGTCCCTGAGTTCCCTGTCAATCTTTTATCCTTTAGTGCCATCAGCAAAGCTCTAAACTGTAAAATTGAGTTCTTTCTTGATCATTGTATTTTTAAGGCTTTTCGAACAGGAAAAAGGATTAGCAGTGGTAGATTACGTGATGACTTGTATATATTGGATGGAATTCAAAACTCTGGTCAAGCTTTTTTTGGGAAAGTAGTAATGTGAACCAAGAAATAATGCAACGGCATAGACGGTTAGAACACCCATCATTCTTTGTTTTGAAGAGGTTATATCCCGATTTGTTTTCAAGAACTTAATTTGAATATTTGTTCTGTGATGCATGTGAATATGCCAAGCATACTTGAAACTCTTATTCTGTGAGTGATAATAGAAGCACAACCCCATTTATGACTATTCATTGTGATGTATGAGGTCATACCTAAATTATTTCTTGTCTGGTAGTCGATGGTTTGTTACTTTCATTGATTTCTGCACTAGGATGACTTGTGTATATTTGTTAAAAGCCAAAAGTGAAGTTTTCTCTTGTTTTCAGTCATTTCATAAGATAATTTGTACTCAGTTTGATGCCAAAATAAAAATCTTGAGAACTGATAAGCGGCAAATACATGGATAAAAGATTTGGTGCTCATTTGGAGTCCAATGGGATAGTCCATCAGACTAGTTGTCCTTACACTAGTGCACAAAATGGGGTCACTGAAAGAAAACATAAGCAGTTATTAGAAGTAGCAAGATCTCTTATGTTCAACATGCATCTATCAAAACCTTACTGGGGGATGCTATTCTAGTGGTTGTCTATCTTATCAACAGAATGCCACTTAAAATCTTCATTTTTCGTAGTCCTCTGGAGGCTTTATAAGGTAAGAATAAATATACTATTCGTCCAAAGGTGTTTGGGTGTATTTGCTTTGTCCACATTAGGAATTCAGGGAAACTTGATCCTAGAACACAGAAAGGTTACAAATGTTATCATCCTCCCTCTAGGAGATCTTTTATTTGCATGGATGTTAGCTTTCGAGAATTTGAGCCCTATTTCAGTATTACCTTATCACCTACCTAGTTCCATTACTGGACCTCTTGATGACATTGTCACAAGGGAAAGTGAAATTGGAGAAAGAATTCAGGAGGAGACTATTGGGTGTTTGGATAAGCCTGATTTGAAAATTTACTCAAGGAGAAATAGAGCAGAAGAAGCCATCATGCGATCTACCGAAGTTGTTCTTCTACCGGTGAGTTTTCTACATTTCTTAATGAGTTAGATATGCCTATTGCTCACAGAAAAGGAGTCAGATCTTGCACTATCAAACACTCTTTATCTCATTGTCTCCTATAATTCTTTATCTCCATCATATAGAGCTTTTGCCTTGTCTATTCCCAGAATTGAAAGGAAACTTTTGTAGATCCTAAATAGAAGCAAGCTATGATTGAAGAAATATAGGTCTTGTAAACAATGAGACTTGGGAACTTGTTACTTCACCACTGCAAATGGGTCTTCATTATGAAGCACAAAGTTGATGGCTCGATCGAAAGATTCAAAGCAAGATTGGTGGTTAAGGGATTTACTCAGACTTATAGAGTGGATTATCAAGAGACATTTGCCCATATTGCTAAGATGAACACAATTAGAATTTTTTTGTCTTGTGCAGCTAATTTCGATTGAGACTTGCAACAGTTTGATGTGAAGAATGCATTTCTTCATGGAGACTTAGAAGAAGAGGTGTATGTGGAGATTCCTCCAGGATTTGATACTGCACAAAGTCAAGGAAAGGTATGCAGATTGAAGAAAGCCTTGTATGGACTGAAGCAATCTCCCGAAGCTTGGTTTGACAGGTTCTGCAAAGCAATAATCTCCTTTGGTGACCAACAAAGCAATGTTGATCACACCCTATTCATAAGACATCAAACGGATAAGCTCACTTTTCTTATAGTGTATGTTTATGACATAGTAATGATATGAGATGACAAAGAGGAGATGTCCCAATTGAAGAAGTTGCTGGCACATGAATTTGAGATCAAAGGTCTACGACAATTGCAGTACTTCTTGGGAATTGAGGTTGCTAGATCAAAAAGAGCAATTTTTATTTCTCAAGGAAAGTATATTCTGGATCTTTTGAAAGAAACCGGTATGATATGTTGCAGGCCCGCAAAATCGTCCATTGAAAGCAATCACAACTTAAAAAGTGGAGTTGGAGAGACATCAGAGGTTGCTTGGAAGACTCATTTATCTCTCTCACACGAGACCAGACATAGCTTATTCAGTTAGCGTGGTGGGTCAATTCTTGCATGATTCACGAGATTCTCATATGCAAGTTGTCTTTCATATTATGCGGTATCTGAAGTCTCCTCCAGAGAAAGGTTTACTTTTCTCCAAACATGATGACCTCTAAATAAAGTCTTTAGAGACGCGGATTGGGCTGGATCTCTGAATGACAGAAGATCTACATTCGGTTATTGTACGCTCGTTGGAGGGAACTTGGTTACTTGGCGAAGCAAGAAGCAAAGTATAGTTGCTAGATCAAATGCAGAGGCAGAATATGGTGCTATACCCGGGGTGTTTGCGAACTGCTTTGGCGATAAAAGCTATTAGAGGAATTGAGACTATCTGAAAAAGGATTGAACCTGTTAAATTATTAGTAAGTTTCATTGCTCCTAACAAGTTATTTGGAAATTAGTCTCTTTTCAATCCCGTGCGGCGCCTGCATGTCACGACCCAATTTTCTCTTTGTTGGGTATTGTGATGGCACCTAGTCCCTAAGACTAGGTAAGCCTAATATTTACTAAATAACAACAATAATTAAATAACATCTAACAATTTTTGAAATAGAAATCTCTATAAAAATTTACAATTCCCAAAAATCGGTAGTACAAGTCATAAGCTCTACAGATTTTGTTACAATTTACTAAATACAACCGTTTGAAATAAAGTAAACAGTGTGAATACAAATCAGAAGGTGACTCCGAAGCCTGCGAACGCAACGATAGGTTTACCTTGAGTCTCCACAGCAACAGTCTGCACAACTAGCTAATGATCAACTGACTTCGAAATACCCGGATCTGCACAAAAATGTGCAGAAGTGCAGTATGAGTACACCACGGCGGTACCCACCAAGTATCAAGACTAACCTCAATGGAGTAGTGATGAGGTACAGTCAAGACACATACTGGACTAAATAACCTGAACAAGTATAAGTATAGGAACAACAGAGTATAGTTCTACATAAAGACTACGCGAAATGGCAAATAATACGGAAATTTCAGTAAGAAAGGAAAACAACTATCAGCGGAACACCATAGTAATGGCATAGAAGAACGAACGGAAACACAACCTAAATCCGATGAACACAATTAAAAGAAGGGCAGGTAGCAGCTAGATGAAAACAACCACTTTCACACCAGGTTTTAGTTAATAAACTTCACGAGGTATCGAACCTCATACTATTCGCAACTCACGGGTCCCAATACCTGAACCCTAACACTGGGCATCATGTGCCCTCATTACACTTCATAATCGCACTGACGACTCACGTGCCAAATAGAGCCATTCTCACATAGAAGGCAAGTAACAAGGGTGTGCATCTATACTCAGCAATATCAAGAAAACCTCTTAACCGATAAGGGTGCTCAACTACGTGTATGCTTGTGCAAGTGTCCTAACATGGTTCATGGCAGCTAATAAGTATAGGAAAGGAAATGGACAGCACGTAGAATGTTTTCTCACAACTTTCCACAAGATAAAACTCACACAGGTAAGTGTACCACTACACAAACATCAACAACAAGAATGCCCCCAGGCCATCACAAGTCATCACAGATCAATCCCTGACACATCCCACCTTGTCTCGCCATGTGTGCAATAGTAAAGTAAATGCTTGCCTTGTCTCGCCACACGTGCATGATAATGTTCCCACCTTGTCTCGCCACATGCGCAACCCACATATATATATATATCCCGCCTTGTCACGCCGCATGTGCAAATATCAATAGTAACAATAGCACGGCAGAAACCTCGCGCATTACAACAGGTATAACAACAACAACGACAATAATACAAGGGTACGACAAATAAGTCAACTCAGAAATTTCAGAACTCAAAGAAACGGAGGAACTAATTCACAAGGAGTAGTCACAATAGAGAATGCTAGTCATAATAAGAACAACTTAACAAGAAAGGAAATACTATGTAACAACGGTCCACAATATACAATTCGACAACGAGGGAGCTAACACAAGTCGAATAATTCCAAATAAGGTCAGTCAACTAAATTATAGGATATCTAACTTTTTTAAAGGTTGGGCAATTAGGAAAGAGATACAACAAATTCAATAAGGATAAGCAGCAGAAAGATAATTTTAGCCTCAATTAAGGGTGAACAATTACAGAAGAGATAATTATAACTTCAAATAAAGATAAGCAATTAGGAAAGGATAACATGGCAATAGAAGAGATAACAATTTCAGTTAAGGCACTGAAGAATCAAATAAGCAACAAGAGTGGATCATGAAGCAATTAATTCTAATTAAAGCAGGTAGAGGTAAAACTAGTAATTAAGAAACGTATTCATAACAAAACAACTGCATATTCAGTAAATACAAGAACCTAAGAACCCTAAAAGGCCAAATTTTTCACAAATAAGTCCGAGCACGTACTCGTCACCTCGCGTACACGGACTACAATTAGCATAGAAAACTCAAATTCTAAGGGGTAGTTTCCCCACACGAAGTTAGGCAAGATACTTACCTCAAAGAAGACAAACCGATACTATAAAATGAACTTCTCGGTGAAATGGCCTCCGGACAGCTAAAATCTAATCAAAATAACTTCAAAGCACAAATAAAACTCATAAGAAACTATTCTGGATCATAAAGATTCAGTCTTTGTCAAAATCTAAAAATTGATCCAAAAGTCGACCCCCGGGCCCACACCTCGGAACCCGATAAATTTCACAAAACCCGAACATCCATTCCGATACAAGTTCAACCATACTAAATTTATCAAATTCCGATACCATTTCGTTCCTCAAATCATGATTTTTCATTTTGAAAGTTTTCTTCAACAATCCCCATTTTCCTTAACTAAAAATACAAATTAAATGATAAAAATAAAGATAAAATCATGGAATATAATAAATTCTAGGTGAAGAACACTTACCCAATCAATTTGCTTGAAAAACCCTCAAAGAAGCTCCCAAAACCGAGGTCTAATATTCAAAATACGAAGAAAATGGCCAAACCCTTGACTTATATGATTCTGCCTAGGTAAAACCGCACTTGCGGACCATTAAGCGCATCTGCGCAATCGCATTTGCGGGCAGACGTTCGCATCTGCGAACTTAACTTACCAGGCCTAGGTCCGCATCTACGGACAACATAGCCGCACCAGCGGCACCGCAGAAGCGCAAGAGGGGACGCAGAAGCGAGCTTCTTCGCATAAGCGATCGAGGAACCGTAGACGCGGCATTCGCCCCTGCGTGCCAGCTTCCGCAGAAGCGAGCGAGCTCTCAAGCCTCAACGATCGCAGAAGCGACCAGGCTCACGCAGAAGCGGAGCCGCACCTGCGCTCCAAAGTGTCGCAGGTGCGAAAGCACCAGAACTAGACCTGTTCAAAACTATAAAAATCATCTGAAACCTGTCCGAAACATACCTAGGGCCCCAGGCCCCCGTCTAAACATACCAACAAGTTCCATAACCTAACACGGACTCGCTCGGGGTCTCAAATATCATCAAACAACGACGAAACTACGAATCACACCATGAATCGAACTTATGAACTTTCAAATCTTCCAACTTCTAAAACCCGCGCTGAAACCTATCAAATCAACACGGAATGACGTCAAATTTTGCAGGCAAGTCCCAAATAACATAACGGAGTTGTTCCAACTCTCGAAATCGCATTCCGACCTCGATATCAAAAAGTCCACTTCCAGTCAAAATCTCTGACTGGACACACTCAAATTCAGCTACAGACCTCAAATTCACCGTCCGGACACGCTCTAAAGACCAAAATCACCCAACGGAGCTAACGGAACCGCCGGAACTCCATTCCGGAGTCGTCTTCACACAGTTCCAACTACGGTCAAAATTCTAATACTTAAGCTTGCGTTTTAGGGACTAAGTGTCCCAAATCACTCTGAATCATCCGGTAACTGAATTCAACCACGCACGCAAGTCAATACACATAATACAAAGCTGCTCAGGGCCTTATGCCGCCGAACGAGACTTAACTAATCAAAAACGATCGGCCGGGTCGTTAGACTAAAGTTCCCTTCACTGCATGCTAGCCTTTCCTTTTCCCAGGTTTTCCAGATCGTGCCTGTTGGTGGAGCTCGTCCATGAGGCTCTCCCCAACTGTGCCCCACGTATGATGTCTAAGCTCTTGGCCTCGACATGTTGTGGCGCTTCTTGTCTTAGGATCATAATCCATGCACGCCCTGCGGGTTGGCTAAGGACATGTCTTGTCCTTCGCCTAGAACTGAGCATCGCTCGCGTGCACAGCCCAATCCTCAAGCTTGACACTCGCCTCGTGCATCTGCACCCGGCTTGCGCTTCGCCTGAGTAAGAAAACCTTTAGTCCTTGACCATTGTCTTGTGCGTCTTTAGTGGCATGCCCATACATAGCCCTCGTGGCACACTTCCATCCCGAATAGTGCAGTGTCGCCCCACAACTGCACGTTTAGGCCAACGGACCCTTGCTCGCATGGCTGAACCCAAGCCATGCTTACAAGTAGACACATGATGCTCCTAAGATAGGTGCATCAAGTATCCAATTGGCACAGAGGTCTTTGTCCAACATTTCGGCAGCCCGCAGGGCATACCCGTCCCACATATCAACCTCCAGCGCCCGTTTGGTGCCCAACGCTAGCCCGAAGGCGTTGCACCGTCCATAGAGTTCCCTAACTCGTATGGATACCTAGTACACTCCTTTGAGTCGTCCAGGCAGGCACTTGAGGTTCTCTCTCAAGGTCATCAAGAAATAAAATAGCGCATTTAAGTGATTTGGCTAAGCGACTAACAACTATGGGATTAAAAGGACTATTGGGAACATAAAGGACTGAATCTAAAGGTAAGGAAGGAAGTGAGTGTGCTTAACCTATTGCAGTTGCCATGGTTTGAGACCCATTGGCCATTATGACTTTTGGAAGAGATTGGGAATACGAAATAGTTGTGAAAAGAGATTTGTTACCAGAAATATGATCTGATGCACCTGAATCAATGACCCAAGACTTAGAGGATGAAGATTGGGAGAAACAAGTCATGCTATTACTTGTTTGAACAACATAAGCGATCTCAGAAGATGTCTGCTTACTAGGGGCGGCTCAACGGTATCCGGGGCCTAAAGCCAAAATTCAACGAGGGGCCCTAAGTTTTTTCATATTTAAAAACTCATTTAATAAAATTTTATTTTGAAGTTAATTTTTCTAGCTTTTTGAGATGTAAAATTTTTAATAATTTATTTATAATCGATTTCTTAACTAGGATTATATATATTTCTACTTTCTAGGATTATTATTCAATTCTTTTAGGATTTCCTAATTTTTTAAAAGATCTTTGTTAAACTCTCACCAACTTCTTCTTCTTCTTGGATTTCATTCTCTTCTACCTCAATTATATTAGTGATTTGTTTATCTACCATAAATTCTTCCTATTTTTTGGGATTGTATTAAAGTTTCAATTCTTTTCTCCTTTTTTGGCATTTTTAATATGCGGATTCATATTTTCTTGTTGACATATTAAAATTCTAATAAATTTAAAAAGCTAATACATATACTTACAAACAAAAGATATAAAAAAAAAAAAAATTAGATGCAAAGTAATAAGAAAAGTATAGAACAATTGAACCTGGTTTAACAAATAGTCATGGATAACTTGATATATTACTTATATTGTTTCAATATTTTTGGTGCAATTCCGGGAAAGCTTGACAAAAAAAGAGTTCGCAATTGCTTTCTACTATCATATTTGATAGAATATTTTATGAGACAGTGGATTTATAAATTTGGAAAGGAATATAAAAGATTAAGTAAAAATCGGTTTAAGGAGAAAGTAATAAAAGTTTCGTGGGCCATGTGATAATAATGATAATATATAAAGGAGGCAAGACATATATTCACACGTAAGTAACTATTCTTATTCCCAAATTATCTCTATTGGTCTCATAGTTCCCTTATTTATGAAAAATATACTTTTTTTTAATATACTAAATATTTTTTTAAAAATTCATCAAATACAGATATAACTATTTAATACAGCATCAGAAAATTTTGGGGCCCCCTAGATGTGGGGCCTCAAGCAGATGCTTGAGTGGCTTTACCGTTGAGCCGCCCCTGCTGCTTACATGCTTTGTACTGAAGGAACTCAATATAATCTGTTAAAGAAACTATCCGACTATTCAAAGCATCGGTTCCCATGTCGCTACGAGATGTTTGCTTACATGCTTTGTACTGAAGGAACTCAATATAATCTGCTAAAGAAACCATCCGACTATTCAAAGCATCGGTTCCCATGTCGCTACAATTTGTAGTAGTAGGGTTAACTTGAAATAATGGAAATAAGTAACTCCTTTGAGAAAACTGAAGAAATAGCTTGAAAAACACTGTTTACAGCAGGAAAACAGAACAATGTTCTGTGCCTGAAATACTGTTCACGCTGGAAACACTGTAGCTTGCCGTAATAACTCAAAGTGGTCGGAATGAAACAAAACCAGTAAGGGTAGGATCGAAATTACCAGGCGATCATACTGTTCAACCGAAACTTTTTCAAAATCTGGCCGGAACAGTGCTCATGCGCCGGCGCGTGGGTCAGATCTCGCCGGAAATTTTTCTTTTCCCGACATGTGAGGGCGCGTGGACGTGTGTTTTCCTGTGGGGTTGATTGGGGTTTGGTCGCCAGAGCCTGAGGAGTCTTGTGGTGGTGTTGGTTTTTTTTGCACAACACCAACAGAAAGTGATTTGCTTACGGACAGCCTTCTAAGTCGCCGGAAAATCGCACGGCGAAGAGGTCTTGCTTCCCGGAAGTCATTGGAATGATACACAACGACGGGTTTCTCACTAATGCTCTGATACCATGTGAGAAGGCACGGGAGAAAATATGTTATTGATATTAGATGTTTAAATACAATACAAGAAGTCCTTATTTATAGTTATACACTACAAAGAGATATTACTGTTCTTCCAATGTGGGACCAGACTACACTATATATATATATATATATTCCCCTTATATATGCTTAAAATTAAAAAGCCCAAGTTTCCTGAGTAGACAAGCCTACGTCAGAGAATCAGAAGAGCCTTTTCTCACTGGTTCGGGATTGTGACATCCTCCCACACTCATTATGTCATCGTCCCCGATGACACATCAAGGCATGCGACATCCCGGAGTCTGCCCCCTCAGGTATGTACTTTGCGGCTGCTCAAAAGGAGTCGTGCCCCATGCACTTCTCCCCCAAGTATCTTCCAAGCGTGCCTCTGCACTTCACCTCCTTTCGGTGTTCACTTGGAAAGTGCCTCCGCACTTGCACCCTCTGGTGTCTCACTTTGTGGTTGACCCACACTATCGACCACACCATGACCCCCACGGCCTTCATGTCCGTCTGAAGCTCTTCCTCCAATGGTAAGCGCATTAACGTGCTTTTTCGCGTGGCTCCCGTAGCCTTTTCACGCCTTCTGGCATAGCTCCCGTAGCACAATCGCTCTCGTAGCCTTTTCCTTGCCCTCATTACCTTTGAGGATGTGTTTGCTTCCGGACTCACAATTTTGCCCTAATGCCTCTTGCATAGGCGGATCCTCCCACACTCAATGTGGAGGATACTTCTTAGCGCACACGTCCCACTTGGCCTTCGGCCAGCTCTTGGGACGTACTTTTGGTGAGTACTACATTCTCAAATTCATAGCATCGACGCATTCCCGAACAGAGCTCTTTGTTTTCTAACTGTCACTTTCTCAGCAAGTACCCAATGTTCCCGGTAGTACGTCTGTACTCGCCCTATAGTCAGGTACTCTCTTGGTCCTACTGGCACGACTTCCCGGTCCGGTTGTGCATCGCACTTGGACTCTCAACGGTCCCCGATCATTCGGCGTACTCCTTTCCAGAATGATGACATCTTCCAACTTGGAAATATGCCCAATTCTGGAGCTTCGCTATTTCCTTCGAATCCGTCTCCTCACCTTGGCAATGCCCTCAGGCAGCTCACAGGTCTATCCCGCAGGAAAGACACTCAAATGATGCGTTGTACGCATCCTTGGCAAGATCTCCGCTGCGATCATGCCCAAAGTTTATAGTCCACGGCTCCCACTCTTTGCAATATGGTTGCTCGACCTGGCAAACATGGACTATTCTTGACCTTCCGACTCATCGGCATATCACCCCATTCAATAGAAGTCCAACAGTATCGGGTTCTCGATCTCTGGTGGCATATGAACATCAATCTTTGCTTTGACATGATCTCCGCACTGACATTCAAAATGCACTCGCCATCTCAACTCTTGCCTTGACATTGTTTCATAGCATAGTATGGCCTTAATCAGCTCTGATACCACGTGTCACGGGCCGACTTTCTTACGCTCGTCAGCGGCACCGAATAGCCCGTGCGGCGCATGCAGTTTCCCTCACTGCAGGCCAGCCTTTACTTTTCCCAGGTTTTCCAAGCACGATCCTGTGCCTGTTGATGGAGCTCGCCCATGAGGCTCGCCCCAACTGTGCCGCCCGTATGATGTCTAAGCTCTAGGCCTCGACATGTTGTGACGATTCTCGTCTTAGGATCATAATCCATACGCGCTCTGGGGGTTGGCTAAGGACATGTCTTGTCCTTTGCCTAGAACTGAGCATCGCTCTCGCGTGCACAACCAATCCTCAAGCTTGGCACTCGCCTCGTACATCCATACCCGGCTTGCGTCTCGCCCGAGTAAGGCAACCTTTAGTCCTTGGCCATTGTCTTGTGCGTCTTTAGTGGCATGCCCATACATAGCCCTCGCGGCACACTTCCATCCCGAATAGTGCGGTGTCACCCCACAACTGCACGTTTAGGCCAACGGACCCTTGCTCGCATGGATGAACCCAAGTCATGCTTACAAGTCGACACATGATTCCCCTAAGATAGGTGCATCAAGTATCCAATCAGCACAGAGGTCTTTGTCCAACATTTCGGCAGCCCGCGGGGCATACCCGTCCCACATATCAACCTCCAGCACCCGTTTGGTGCCCAACGCTAGCCCGAAGGCGTTGCGCCGTCCATAGAGTTCCCTAACTCGTATGGATACTTAGGACACTCCTTTGAGTCGTCCAGGCAGGCCCTTGAGGTTCTCCCTCAAGGTCGCTCATTTGATACGGCTTGGTGGCAGCACGTATGGGGGAGGCGGGTTGAGCTTTCAACACCTATACCCCCCTTATATATGCTTAAAATTAAAAAGCCCAAGTTTCCTGAGTAAACAGGTCTACGTCAGAGAATCAAAAGAGCCTTTTCTCACCGGTTTCGAATGAAGTCACAACCCCAAAATGCGGGTTGTGACATTTTTCTTATAATTTGTCGTTTCCTATCCTATTGTTAGTTTTATTTGCATTTTGTAATCTTGGTTCCAAGAATATGGCGTTTGAACATTGAATCCCTCAAACTTATTTTCCAAAGGATTTTAGTGGGATATTTCGTTTGAAGAATATGGCGTTTGGACAACGCTCTTCAAAGTTCTTTGCTAAGTTTTGAAATTGGAAAAGGTATATAAACCCTCTTGAACTTATCTCCTATTTGCAATTACACACTTATTCTTTACGGTGTCCTATGACCCCCTTGGACTATTTTAAAGTGGAATTATTTACCCCTTAAATGTTGATGTGGCAGAGAGTGAAATATATTCTTCCAATATAGTATATAAGCTATATATATATATATATATATATATATATATATATATATATATATATATATATATATATTACCCCACACATCCCCACAACATAAATTCGAAATATAACCCAACTAGCAACATAAATTCGAAATATAACCCAACTAGCTAAAGGAACAACCCAGCTAGAAAAATTTCTTCCGCCATCAGGCCTTCGCTCCGGTTCCTTCCTCTTCTTGTTTTTCCTTCAACTTTCTTTCGAGTCTCAAAAATCCAGCTAACAACAATGAACAATTTAAGCCGATGTATAACTGGAAGGCTAACTCCAATGATTCTTTTTGCTCTCATTTCATCTTCTCTCTTGCCCCACAAAATCAAACCAAAATGCTATTTTTCTTGGGGTGTGTTTGGTATGATGGAATATGTTTTCCATGAAAAATGTTTTGCTAGAAAATATTTCCCGGAAAACAAGTGGCTTTCTTACTTATTTCCTAGTGTTTGGTTAATAAGGAGAAAATATTGTCCCAAGAGCATTATATAGTTTAGGCAAGCACTATAATGCTGGACTCACACCTTAGACCTCGACATCTGACCCCGACCCTGACCCTTAATTCATACATCGAACCCAACCCCAGAATTGAACCCCGACCCAAACCCGAAACCAAACCTGAACTCGACCCGAACTTGGACCCTGACACCAACACCCGATTTTGACCACGATCTTGACTTTGACTCTGTATCCACACCCCTATCCCTGACTCTAACCCGAACCTCGATCCTTAATCCCGGCCACGGGCCTTGACATTGTTCCTAGACCCGCAACCCGAACTGAACCGTGATAGTGGATCATGACCCCAACCTGGCCCCGACGTCGAACCTCAACCCTTACCATGGTCCCCAACCGCAACCCCATTTTTTACCCTCGATCCTAGACCCGAACACCAACCCCGACACCTGGCACTGGTGACCGACCCCAAACTTGACCCTGTCCCGACATTTGGTCCCTTACTTCGACACCGGGGCCCCGATCTTTGTGTTTCGGTTCACGAAGTCCGAGACGGGCGGGGGAGGGGTGGCAGGAGTTGGTGGGTCAGGGGCGGAAGGAAGGGGTGGAACAAGGCAAGGGAAAGGGGGCCGAGGGTGGGTTAGTGGTGGTGGTGAGGGGGGATTTGCTATTGAGAGTGAGGTGTGCCGGGGTATAGAGTTGGTGAGGGGAGATTTTCCTCTTGTTCATCAAGAAAATATTTTTATAACATTCAAGCTAACCAAAGTTGAAAAATATTTTCTATAAAAAACCAAACACACCCTTAATCAATTGCTCTTTTTAGTTTCTTTTGTTCCACTAATAGAGTCGTTAATGTACAAAAATAAATTCTTTTCTCGTCTTCTTTCCATTTGAAAAATACTTTCTTTGGTATTTCTCAAGAAGGTGTTGTTGATTAGACTCTAGAAGAAAGGAATAGAAGAAAAAAGAGAGATAAGAGGACGAAACCATGGCTTCTGATTGTCGGCGGTAGTGGCAGGGTAAAATAAAAGAATGAAAGAGAAAAAATCGAATAGAAAAAAGGTTAAAAGGAAAAGAAGAAGAAAAACTAAAAAATAATTATGAAATAAATATGTGGGAGCGTGTATTATCACCACTTAGTATAGTTTTGGGTGTGACTTCTCAAGAGGGTATATATTCCACTTCAAAATAGTCCAGAGGGGTTATAGGACCCTCTCAAAGAATAATAGTGTAACTGCAAATACCAGACGAGTTCATGTTCTTTTTTTTTGTCTTTTCCCTTTTGGAATCTACAAGCTCTTATATTTAATAAAGTCACAAGTAGGGATCATGTTACAGCTGAGACATATGCACACCAATGTCCCAGCAAAATTTGCGCATTAGAACAAGTGTAGAAGTTAAGAATCTTTTTCTCTTCTTTCGTGGGAGAGACTTGAATAGAATAAGGGAAGGACTTATTGACAACGAAATCTTTTATTTGCAAGATACATAAGAGGAGAAATACTAGATAATTTCATATACCAAGATTTAAATAAATGAAAATAAATCATCTAACTTGTTTGATTTGTCCCTTCCTAGCCAAACGGGTGAACCTTTTTGCTTACAAACTCTTTCTTAAGTTGCACCAGGAAGTTGCGAAAAGAAATGCGCTATCAAGGGCTTGTAATCTTAGAAAAGTGAGTATTCAAGGACAAAAGATTGACTTGTCTAGAACTAACTAGTGTGAGTTTAGCAGTTTTGAAAATCTTAAGTGCTTTTGGAACATTAGAAGTTGTTAAATGATATTGGTTTCTTGAGCAAAGCTCTTCACCTTCATCTAGCATTCTTCAGTTCTTTATGCAAACTAGAAAAAATAACTTTATCAAATACAAGGTTTGCTTAGAGTGAGGCGATTAGACTGTGGGGCAATTGGAATGTCTTGAGGTCCTAAAGTTGGCAAAATATCATTCAATAGGGCGACCTGATATTCAAAGATTGGAAGTTTTAACCAACTAAAGAAATATTGCAGATTGAAAGAGCAAACCTCAAATATTTGAAGGTTGCAAATCTCCAATTTCAAAGACTTAAATACCTTGTCCTAAATCATGTGATATGCTTGAGGTTGTACTAATTGAGCTGGTTAATGTCAGTAACCTTTAAGAGATGGTTAAGAAATGGCACCGGAGAACACAAACAAGGTGATAAAACTATCTAACGGAAAGCAGGAAATGCATGAAGAACACATGCAAAAAGCAAATCTAGAATGGAAATAGAAGATACGAAAAAGAAGAGCTAGGCTCTACAGAGTTTCAAATTCATGCTCACTACATTTCGCTCCCCCCCACCCCCACCCCACCCCAAAATAGTTTATGCAACGACACAACAACAAAATTGAAAAAGGTCATTCGAATACATTTTGTTTTGAGATGATTTATCTTTGTTATGGTTTTCGCCAAGTGTATCGATAAACCATGTATCCATCATTCATAAAGAATAGAAAGTTTCACAACCAAAGAGAGGTTGATACCTAAACTCGAAGGGCGGCTTTTGTGCCAGCTGCCTTAAGCTAATTCCACATAGGAATCAGATTGAAGTGTTACGGGCCACAAGTAGTGGTCCAAGTTTCCATTTGGTAGGCGCCTTTTGGGTTAAAAATTCAAGGTGACAAAACAATGAGTCCCAAAAGCCTTGAGGTGGTCCAGAGAGGTCCGGGCAAAGCGAACAATACGTGTCATGTTGGACTTTGGCCATGACAGAAAGAGGCTGCATCTATACCTATGATATGAAACCGAGAGCATATTGTATAGGCTTCATTACAGTGATATACAATGGGCTCCTTATTAGTCATTGTCATGGCCTAAGTCCAACGTGGCGGGTATTGTCCCTATTGGCCCGATTCCTCTATGCCATCTTAAGGCTTTTGGGCTTCACATTTTGTCCCTTCGGCTGGACCCCTTTAGGTCATCTCAAGGCTTTTGGCATTTGTCCTAGCCCAAGTCCAACATGACAACTATTTTTGCTTTGATACGGTCCTTTGAGCTACCTCCAGGCTTTGAATGTCATGATTTTTGTCCTCTTTGCGCCTTTAACCCAAAAGTCGCCTACCAAGTGGAGACCCTGACCATTATTTATGGCTATTTACCTTTCCACTAACTCTGATGTGGGAATATCCCAAGGCAACTGTTACAGCGACCCCTCTCCCCAAACCCTCGAGTTCAAGTGTTACCACCCTTTTGGCGGCAATACTTTCTAATCTCTACAGATAATGGATAAATTGTCCGCTGAGTATGAATATATAGACATACACTTTGATAATGAAGATTTAGAACATCGACTGACCTTTTTCAATTACACCGTGTGACGTTGCAATCAATTGTTTCGGGGAGGGGCGTAATATAGTGAGAATGAAGTTGAACTCTTTAGAGCTTGACCCTTTTTTTTTTTGTCTTTGATTTTTGTTCTAGAGTTGCTTTTTGCAATGCATCTCTTGTTTCCTATGTGGGATAGTAAATTTGATCTCCTTCTTTGCGTTCTCCGACGTCGTATTTTGAAGGCTAGCTACATCAGCCAACTTAATTGGTACAACCGCAAGTTCATCGCATGATTTAAGAACAAGGTACTTAAGTTTTTGAAATTGAAGATTTACAACCTTAGATCTTTCCTTTCAATCGATAATACTTTAAGCTGGTTAAAAACCCCAGTTTATTTGCCTTACTCCAAACAAATCTTGTATTTGACAAAGTTAATTTTTTCAGATTGCATAGAGAACTGAAGAATGCTAGAGGAAGGTGAAGAATTTTGCTTATTAAACCAATATCTCTCAACTACTTTAAATGTTCCAAAGCACTAAGATTTTCCAAACTGCTGAACCCATCCTAGTTAATTAAAAAAAATCAGTCATTTGCCCCTGAATACTCACTTTTCTAACAAAGTAAATTTCTTCGGCTTGCATAGTGACACGAAGAATGTTGGAGGAATCTAAATGGAGGCTTGATTTATTGTGTGAATAGAATACATTATAAATGTAATATAGAATAGTGTGTATAAGTGTCTCACATCAGGTGATGTAACCATATAAATTGAAAAGTGTGAATCTAAAAGGATTCAAGCGTAAGACGGTATCTTTGCTCATACTTTCAATCTATTCTTCAGTTTATCTTCTCATATTCAAATTATCAGTTGGTCATGTTTATGTAAAATCCATTTCATATTCAAAAAGAAAATATTGGCCAATTTGAGAAGATTGTATGAAAAGAATAGAGTGATGTTGTATTCAGAGGCGGAGTTAGGATTTGAAGTTATTGTGTTCGGGATTCTAACCTTTTTGTGTTATTGGGTTCTAAATTAAGAATTTGTACCTATTCAATAAATTTCTTAAGGCAAATATAGAGTTTGGACTAAAGCTACTGGGTTAGGCTGAATCCGTTGTCGCCCCTGGTTGTATTGTGTTGTCTGGCAGATAACCAAGAACTGAATTAGCTTTCAGTTTGTTAGTTTGACAACTGTAACTAAAGTAGCTTACCAGTTAATCAAGAAGATTCATGTGTAGCTAATATCAATGTCTCTATTTATTTAATTGTGTACAGCTTGTTATATTACTTGATCTGTAGAATGATTAGTTCATTAATTTTGCAACATTGATGTCTTGCAGTAGAATTTTTGGCTGTTCTAAAGTAATTAAAACGATCTTAAGCCTTCAACATGCTAAGAAACTGAGAGGACTGATGTTACTTCGGCACAGGGGCGGGGCAGAGTGCGGGGTGTGGGTTCGGCCGAACCCAATAGCTAGCTTTTGTTCAAACCATGTATTCGTCTTAAGAATTTCATTGAATATGTATAACTTATTAATTTAGAACCCAATAACTTATAATGATTATAATTCTGAAGGAATCCAATAGCTTTTGCGTGGACCTTGTATATGTATTAAGAAATTCACTAATCTATACTATATTAAAAGCACAAAGTCTCTTAGCAAAATATCGTTCGCTTTTTTTACCCTTTAAAAATAGATTTCACATTGGACAAATTTGTAATTGTAATTTACTTCATTTTTTTAATATTTAAGACTTAATCAACTAAATTTTATTTATTAAATTCTTCCTTATTTGAACTAGGTAAATATTCCTAATATTGAGGAATCTAAAATGGAGTTTGATTTTACTTATACAACTTTTTTTCCATATTTAAATTATGTAGGTATTTTCCTTAAATGTTTCCAAGTGTTTATTACGTTATGAATTTAGTCTTCATTTGAGTTTTGTAGTACTAACCACGTAAGAATCATCAAACATGTCAAAATCCACTTTTTTCGATTTCTTTTTGAACCATATGAATATTGTTCATTCTAATATTTCACATGTGCATGAAGTCTTAAGGTGATTTATAAATTTTTTAGTTTTTAATACAAACTATTTAATCATTGATGATGGATAACACATACATTATATTATACATTAAATATAATTTAATCATTTAAATAATAACGTTAAAATTAAGTGAAAAAAATTCTGTAACAGGAGCTCCTAATATTTAAAAATTCAAAATAAAATAACATTTTAACTTATATAAATTATTTTCTCATTTAAATAGCATAATATAACTTTATAACTCCTTAATCTAATCCATATCCAAGAAGAAAAACTTACATTTTAATTTTAATTCCTTATTTTTCAAGATCTAATAACACTCATCAATATTAAATATAAACAAACTAAGTTGCACCCTATTTAACTATTTTTTTTTTTGAATTAGTGAGAATATTAAGGTATAATTTATCATATTTTCAATGATAATTCCAATCAAAAGTACTATATTATCAATTCAAATGGCATAAATGAGTTTGGATATAATGATGAACAAGAATACTTAAAATGAAACAGTTTACAAAGAATAAGTAAGAACTAATCTATCTATCTATCTATCTATATTATTATAAAAGTATGAATGTTTTAGGTTAAATGTTGAACGACAAAAATATTCTTGAAGACTTTTATACTCTAAAATATTTATAGAATTTAGGAATGTAGTTGTAAAATCACCCAAGGATGAAAGGGGGGGAAATATTAGACGAAGTGATCTCCCGTAATAATTCTATTTCAAGTCTGTTTCCATATATCACATGTGAGGGTATTTATTCAATTTCTTATACTCATTCGTTGCATACTTGGATATTTATAGTTACCGAGGTTATAGTCTTTTTTACCAAAATTTTAAAATCAATTTTTTTTAAAGTATTTGTTCTCAAACGTAAAAGACAAAAGTATTTTTGGCACAAAAAAAGTATTTTAGCACAAAAAAAACATGGCCAAACAGGACATGGCCAAACAGGCTATTAATATGTATCCATATTTATATATCTATATATATCTATATCTATATTTAATAATTTGCCTAATATTTAGGGATTTGAAGTCAATTAAATAATATAATTTTAATTTAAAATTATAGTAATAGACGTAGAGTTCTAATACCGTACTAATTTCACATGAACATTGAATAACAAATCTCAATCCGGCAATCCTACGAGTGTTTAAGAGTTCTATTTTGAATAGGAGTAGTTTGCAATTTTATCGTTAACTTAATTTTGCTTAAATAGTCCTTTCGTTTAGATCCATCTGCCTTCTACTTTCTTCTCCTTTAGCCATAGTATCTCTAGAAGATCCAAATTTTTTGTGAGCAGATTTATCTGTGGCCATGCTTTGTCTCTGACATGACATGTACGTAAACTCAGCTTTATAAATCTTTTTTGTTTTATTTTGTTTGGATGCTATTTGTTAGTTGTATTAGTAGAATTCATTCTTTACCATAAAGTAATGCATGTCGATATTGTTGATTGCAGAGCGATGGTAGTAATGAAATCAGCACATTGAAACTTGTATAGCAAAACTTAATTGGATGGTCTGCCCTGAGTATAATGTGTATTTAGGAAGTTGTGAGTTTTATTGTTCAGTGTATCCGATCATAGGTAAAGCCAAAATTTCAGAAAGATGATTATACTATTATGAATATATAAATTCAGGATGTAAGTTTAATGCGGGTTCAATCTTTATGCTCTTATTGTTGAACTCAATATACAAAATTATAGATTCCAAATCAATTTTTTTTTTGAAAATTTAGTGATTTTCATACTTATATATCTATATTTCATGTCAAACATAATAGGATTAGTTGAACCATTAATTATATGCTACCTGATCTATATTATGAGTTTTATTGGCACGTTGTGTTAAGTGCAACTCAAAATGTCTATATTGATTGACCAGCCTTTAAGAGGTGGTTTTGTCTACCTCTGTATCGTATTTTATAGGTTGCACTGGAGTTCAAATATGTTAAAAGAAACTGGACTCTCTATAGCATGTTGGTTAACCGACTCATTGAAAGTTTTTATTGGTTGTTAAAAAATCTTTGTCAGTTTATATGCATGCGGGAAGGTATGTGCTTTAAAGATTGAAATAAGCGAGACTTGTAATTTAAAATTACGCATACTTTCTTTCATGATTCCTTCAATATTCATGAAACGAATTGTGTTGTGTTTTACTCGATCAACGAGTACGCGTGTAAATTAAAACTTTAGTTACACAGCTTAATCAATATGAAAGAAAAATAGTTGTTGGAGCATGTGACTGTGACGACCCGGCCGGTCGTTTTGAGTATTATAACTCCGTTCTCCTATTTAGTGCTCAATTTATGCTTTATAGTTATTTTATTACTTATCGGGTTAGTGCGTTCGGATCCGGAAGGAATTCGGAGTGAAATGAGACACTTAGTCTCATAATTGAAAATTTAAGTTAGAAAAGTGGACCGGATATGGACCTACGTGTAAACGACCTCGGATTTAAATTTTGATGATTCCAATAGCTCCGTATGGTAATTTTGGGCTTAGGAGCGTGTCCGGAATATTATTTGGAGGTTCATAGTGGAATTAGGCTTGAAATGCCGAAAGTTGAATTTTTGGGAATTTGACCGGGGGTTGACTTTTTGATATCGAGGTCGAAATCCGTTTCTGAAAATTTGAGTACCTCTGTTATGTCATTTATGACTTTGCGCAAAATTTGAGGTAAATCGAACGTGATTTGATAGGTTCCGGAGTCGTTTGTAGAAATTAGAAATTTCAAAATTTATTAGGCTTGAATTGGGGTATAATTCATGGTTTTAGCATTGTTTGAGGTGATTTGAGGGTTCGGCTAAATCCGTATGATATTTTGGGACTTGTTGGTATATTTGGTTGAGGTCCCGAAGGGCTCGGGTGAGTTTTGGATGGTTAACGGATCAAAAAAATGGACTTGAACAGCTGCTGGAATTTTCTGAATGCGTCTGCGATCGTGTAGACTTAGTTAGTCAGTAGGGGTTTTTGTTCTACACGATCGCGTGGGGATATCTGCGATCACGTAGGATTAATGTGAGGCAGTGGCACTTTGTTCTTCGCGATCGCGTGAAGCGGGGACGCGATCGTGTAGCTCTGGGATTTTGTGACTCGCGAACGCGTGAAGAAGGTCGTGTTCGCGTAGAGTAAGTGGAGCGGAAATAGAAGTCACGCGTTTTGTGCTTCGCGATCGCGTGGACGAGTCCGCGATCGCGTAGAGTAAAATCTGGGCGATGGAAAATTGTTCTTTCCGATCGCGTGGGAATGTTCGCGATCGCGTAGAGCAAATGTCTGGGCAGAGAGTTTAAGTTTTAAAGAGGCGATTTTCGGGAGTTTTTCAAGAAAAATAACGGAGTAAGTGTTCTTAACTCAATATTGGTTAAATTACCCGAATCCATGGTTGTTATTATCATTTAATTGGTGAATTAAGTTGGAAAAGTTTGAAAACCCTCTTAGTTTAAATTGAAGATTTGAGGGTCGAGTTGGAGTCAGATTTTGATAAAATTGGTATGGTTAGACTCGTGGTTGAATGGGCTTCCGGATTTTGTAACTTTTGTCGAGTTCCGAGACGTGGGTCCCACATGCGATTTTTGAGCTAAAATTCGGATTTTTATGAAAAAATAGCATTTTCTTATGGAATTAATTTCAATAAATTTTATTGACTAAAACGAATTATTTGTGATTAGATTCGAGGCATTCGGAGATCGATTTGCGAGGCAAAGTCATAGCAGAGAAAAGAATTTCACGCTGTGAGGTAAGTAACAGTTTTAAATCTGGTCCTGAGGGTATGAAACCCCGAAATTTTGTGTCATGTGATTATTTTGGAGGTGACGGACGTGTGAGCGTGCAACGAGGGGATTGTGACTTGGTCCGTCCCTTGAAACTGTAAAGTTGAATAATTTATTGTTAGCTATATGCTCTCTATGTGTTGAAGAAATTTGACTATAAATCATGTTAGAAATCATGCTTAGGCTATGTGATAGTATTGTTGGGACCCACCGAGGTCACGTACTTGTTGAATTATTTGCTAATTATTGTCTTGTACTCAGTCATGATTTTTCTTGCATATTATACCTTAGTCTTTTCTGGATATTTATTGATACACTATGCTATCTTTGTTTGGGCTGATCTTTGTGATTTCTCAGAGCCCGAGAGACTAGAGAGGTTGAGGACTGAGTAAGGTCGAGGGCATGTCGATGAGGTAAGGATATTATGGCACGTGAGTTATCCGTGCAGGATATTATAGCACGTGAGTTGTCCGTACAGATTATGGCGCTTGGGTTGTAGGAGCCCCTCCGGAGTCTGTACACCCCCAGTGAGCGCGGGTACCCATTGAGTGTGAGTGCTGAGGGCTGAGAGCCGAGTGATGAGTTGAGTGATTGTTGCCTGAGAGGCTGTACTTGCTTTGCATTTGTTGTTGCACTTGGTTGCTATATGTCATTGTTGTGAAATCTCTGAAATATTTTATATCCGGATTACATGAACTTGAACTGTATAAAATTGATTCGACTTAAACTGCCGGATTTGAAAGCATGTCTATTCTTTGCGGGAATTATTGAAAGTGAACTATAATTGTGTAGCTCCTCATTATCTTCAGTTCCTTAGTTATTATTGTTACTTGTTGAGTTGGTTGTACTCATACTACATCCTGCACTTCGTGTGCAGATCCAGGTATTTCCGGACATAGCGGGTGTTGATCATTTCGCGCAGTTGATTTTCAGGAGATTCAGAGGTAGCTGCCGTGTTTCGCAAACCTTGTCTCTCTTTCCCTATCTCCTTGTTTACTGTATTTTGGTCTTAGACTATTATAGACCTTATGTTCCAAATTTGTATCCATATTAGATGCTCATGTACTCAGTGACACCAGGTTTTGGGGAGTGTTCATGTCAGTATTTATGGGATATTGTATAGTATTAAATTATTGTATTTTCAAACTTAAGAGAAATTGGGGTTTATCGAGATTATCGGCTTGCTTAGTATCGAGATAGACGTCATCACGACAGGTTGGGATTTTGGATCGTGATAGTGACATAGGCATAAAAGGAAGTGAATGATACTTTCTTTGTCATAATATTAACATTAATTTTTATCGTCTTTATTCCTAACTTGCAATAAGGATTTTACATCATATCATGAACTGATAGAGCCATCAAGAAGTCAGCTTATTAATATTTTGACAAAGATGAAATGATTGATATTCTGTGAATGTAGATGGAATGCAACAACTATTGAAGGCTACACACAAGTTTCACTAGTTCTAGATAGTTAGTTGTTGCGTGCTTCATTGTGTTAAAATAAGTATTAATAAGTTATTCTTGCTAAACTATAGATCTGAGTTGCAACTCATAAGTTAATTTCTTCTAAATTATATATGTTTTGTGTGAGAGAGAAGACCGAGAAAACAATGGAAAAAAAGGAAAAAGAAGGTGGTTATTAATTAATTAGAAGATTGAATGGTAATACATGTAGATAAAATGTAAAGCCGATATTGTTGGCATATTCAAAGGCCAAAAGCTTTCCTCTTTCCATAATAAGTAAAAAGTCGCAACAAAAAGCAAGTTCTATGGTTCAATATGCTAAGTCTTCTTATTTACTCTCAAAAAAAATTTCTTTCCAAATTTATTCGTATATTAACCAATTAAAAAATAATAGCGATAACAATTTGTACATGGTATGAAGAAATTAATATTTTTTTGGTTAAACTATTAACATATCCTAGGTAAACTATTAGTTGCACATTTTGTTGTATATTTTTAATATTTTTCTCTTCTCCGGTCTAGGGTATTACGTGCAGGACACGTACATAGAAACTAGTACTTTATTAAAAGCATGAAGGTCCTTAGCTAAATGTCGTTCATCATTTTTACTCTTTGAAAATTAATTTCACATTGGATAAATATGTAATTTAAGTTACTTTCTTAATATTTAGGACTTTAAAATCAAGTAAAATTTTAATTATTACCTAATACTTAGGAGTTCGAAATCAACTAAACAAGGATAAAATATATTAAGAAAAAAGAAGAGAATATAAAAAGTAAAAGGTAAGTTTCTTTTCAACCAAGGACAAAAAATATTTTATAATTTTCATGTAAATGTTTTGTGCCTATATCATACAAGGAAAGTTTTATCGTGCAAGATCAATTTTGATACTTTATTTTCCTTTTCATACAATATTTATTGGTTTGTTTAAATTATATTTTATTAAATTGTTTCAAAAATATAATTATTCATGTGTTAGTTTTCTTAATATTTACTTATTTAGGATTTTAAAATTAATTTTATTTATCGAATATGTATTATTTGAACCATTTCAGAAGTCTTAATATATAAAACTTAAGATTAATTAAAATTTTAATCATCTTTTACAAATTATTTCCTTAAGCAAATATTTAAATTTTGATATAAATTGCTATTTTTTAATAATTTGTTCTTCTTACGTATAAATATATTTATTAATTGACGCACTACACACGTACACCATTATTTGAGCAGTATATGTATTAAAAAATTCACTAATATCTATAATTATTTGACTGTGAATCTAATTATTGTTATATACTGTTGCCGTAGGAACCATAAATTTCAAAATTTGAATGTTTGGGGTTGTTGGATCATATCTAGTAGAGGGGAAAAAGTATATAATTTGGTGATATCTTGGAGTTAATAGGTCCATGCCCTTGCCCAAGGCTAGAAGCTCACAAACAATCCATGGCAAACATCCAAACCATAAACCAAAATTATTCAAAATAACCTTGAAAGATGCACTAGGGCAAGAAGCTTATAAAATGAAATGCATCACTTTCTCAAATAAAAATTGTTCTTTACCTTTCGGTCCATTTCAGGATAAAACACAGGTTTTAAGTTCACTTTTATGTTAAACAATCTTACAATTTCTGAAAGAATACACTCAATATTCTCTCTCATTTTGGACTTACTTTCTTTTAGAATATAAATAACATTTAAATTCTTGCAGTGTCATATCTAAAGCTTTAGTCTTCTTTTCAATTGAAATTATATGGGGAGATATATATATCCAATGAACTTTGAAAATCAGTGGAATATTTTTGAAGGGAGTCTCAACTTATCTATCAAATATTTGAATCAAAGGGGTAGACGTTCAATGGTGCTCTATTGGAAACAAGATTCAGTCGCTACAGGTCCACGACACACTAGATAAATCAATTTTTTTTAACTGGTATCAAGTGTGGTCATTCTTTTTTGGACTATATCTGGCTTTAATTAAGAGTTTATGTACTGCGAAAACAATGTGACAGGTTTGCTAAAATAGCAAAGTTGCAGTGTCGAGATTTTGGAAGTTATGGTTCAAATATCGTTGGATTGGAACCAAGCTAACTTACTATATATGGTCCATCAGATTTAAAATTCCTAAAATCTTCCCCATGTTGAATTATTTGTTCCATCGTCAAACTTTCACACTAATATTAATAATAGTAAGATTAATAACAATAGAAGTGGTAATAATAAGTTCATGGAAAAAGGGGCAAATTTTTGGGGAATTTCTTTTAAAAGCAAGAAATTATTTAGGCTCGTAGGATATTTGTTTTAATACAGGCATGTTTTATGAAACTTTCAGGGTTCGTTTGGTTGGGAAACAAGTTATCCCGAAATTAATTATCTCACCCTTTCATAGGAAAAACAATACTACAATCTCGGGATTAGTTATATCCTAATTTTATCCCAATCAAACATGGGATAAACATATTTCAAATTTATTCAGAATTAATTATTCATTATCTCTCGTACCAAACGAGCCCTTTCTTAAAATCAGGAATTGGGGTCTCGCGGTGCTGACTGTAAGTTAGCTTTTGTTGGATTTATAAAAAAAATAAAAAAAAAGTGTGGACTAGGCAAAAAAAACTTCCATAATAACATATTGTAACGGAATATTTAATTTGCATGAAAAAACACCGACTAAATGAAAGGAGAAAGTGACACAAAACACTCTATCTATCTTTCTCTTCACGTTTAAGTTTGTGCCAGTTCTTGCTTCTTATGTTTCATTATGGAGTTTGTTAAATTGTTCCAGCTATATACTTATGTACTCTCACATTCCTTATACATATATATGATTTTAACTTATATATATTGATAGTCTAAAATTTTTTATATTGCACTGTTAGTGCATTCTTATATGTTGTAGCAAATAGTACGTCTTGTATTTTTTAGTTACTAGAAATTCCATTAATAAAGAACTGTTACATGCATAGTTATCTTCTAGTTACTTGATATGATAAATACTTTGCATTTTCACATTATGTATGTATACAAGTTAAACTCCTGGACAAATATACCCTGAAACAAGCGGTGTCACGTGTTACCGCTTCAAAATATTTTACTTAATATGTATATATAGATAACAAGCACGATAAATATATTGGTTATAAATATAAAAAGTTACGCTGCTTATCATTATAATGACCTATTCATTTGTTCATTTTTTTAAAATATTAATACCGTTTATCAGAAATCCTGCGCAGCCCCTAGTTTCTCATGTATATAAGAGAACTTTTCGAAAGTCGACTCATTTGAACCATGAACAATTTCTTGAAGTTCCATAAAAATAGAATTTATGGAAAAGCACTTTGACTAATGAACAGTGAACAACGAAATGGATCATGTCTGAGAAGTAAAGCAAACTTCTCTAAATAATGTTTAATCTTACACTTAAAGTACGGATATGTAAAAAAAATTGCAACAACTTTTATCTACTTTCAAGCCAAGCTATGTAATCCCACTAAATCCTCCAATTTTCCCCACTAAATACACTACATATAAATATTAATACTATGGTTTTCACTTGATTTATCCAAAATCATAGGCCAACCAAAAACAAACACTAAGTCATATATCATGGCTAAGACAAAGATACTCTTCATTTTATTTCTTGTTTTGCTAATTGAGTCTCTTGGAAGTGCACTTGAGAAGAATCTTGAAGAAGAAATTTTTTCAGAGTTTGAAGATTTTGATGACATTAATGAAGATGAAGAAGAAGTATTTGAACTACAAAAAAATGGAAGGGGCAATAAAGTTCTTGTCAATGTAGATAGTTTTGGTGCAGCTGGTGATGGAACTTCAGATGACACCAAGGTAAAGATTATGCTTTTAGTTTTTTGGTAAAAGATTTAGCTTATATGTATTGACAGTACGACGATAACAACAACAACAACAAATCCAGTGAAGGTCTGGGGAGGATAGTGTATACGCAGACTTTGCCCCTACCTTGGAAGGGCAGAGAGGGTGTTTACGATCTTATATGTACTGACATTGTAGATTTTTTATTTTAACATGTTATGTGTAGGGAGGTAGCGTGCCTTGTTTTTAAGGTTACTTATGTTACTCTTTATGGACGATTATCTGTAGTTAAAGTTACATTCTTCCACTTTCTAAATTGCTGTAAATTTCAGGCATTTGTAGATGCATGGAACCAAGCTTGTTCGAAACGAAGATCAGTTTTCTTGGTTCCTTCAGGACGCATTTATCTAGTGAATGCAACCAGATTCAGCGGGCCTTGTGCCAACAGATTAATCATCCAGGTTATTACTTTCATCCTGTTGTTAATTTCATATAATGTCGCTGAATTTTATCCATTATAATATTAAAGTTACTGTAATATGACCAAATTTTCGTGACATTTGTCATGACATAATATCAATTATAATAAAATTTGTGGATCATGACATAATATCCACTATTAGGACAAGGATTTCTTGCTATAAATAGAGAAGTTTCTCCTCATTTGCAAACACACCAATTCAAGAGCTTTTCACTCTTGTCTTTCTTTCTCCTCCTTTATTTCATTATAGAGTATTTTGTAAGAGAGTGAGTGTTGGAAAACACTTGTGTGAACCCTTTTTTTGGAGTGTTATTGTGAGGTTATTCTCTTGGGATATTTGGGACTAATTAGAGTATTTACTCTAATTTTGTACTCTCTTTTGTACTCTTGTTGGTATAGTAAAATTGCGATCCTCCGCTTGTGGACGTAGGTCACCTTGACCGAACCACGTTAAATTTGTGTCTTCTTTATCTTATTTAATTGCCGTTATTATCAATTTGCATTGTCTTTGTTATTGTCATTATAATGTTGTTTGGCTAAATTCCGCACTACCCGGTAACCCGATCCCAACAGTTACAAAACTGTTTCTATCACAGTAAAGTAACTGAACTATGTGTGAATTGTTCAAAAAATAGAAATGATTGAAAGGGCAAATTTATGGTTTGAAAATGTTTTTTTATGTATACCAGGTTGATGGAACCATAGTGGCACCAAGCGATCCTGAGAACTGGGATCCAAAGAGTCCAAAAGCTTGGCTTGTGTTCAACAATTTGACAGGAACTACATTCCAAGGAAATGGTGTTATTGATGGATCTGGCAGCAAATGGTGGGCAGCATCATGCAAGAAGAACAAGACCAATGTAACATACACAATAAGCCATATAACACGCTCTTTTCGTTTAATTTTTTGACAGACAGAGGCAGATCTAGGACGGTTCTTTCTGCTCGACTATGTATACATATGCCAAAAAAAAAAAAAAGAGTATATAAATGTTGATATCACACTCATTTTGAACCAACTAACTGCTAATCCTTGATTCGCGCCTCTGTTGACAGATAACTAAGTTGGGGTGATGTTCTAACTATTTCTTTTCTTTGGTTTTTTGTGTGTTGATAACAGCCTTGTAAAGCAGCACCAAGGGTAAGGGCTTAATTCGTATAGTCTTGACTCTTTGTTTTATTACTCTTATCTTCTTAGCTTGATAAACTGACGAGAAACTTTGAATTGCAGGCATTAACTATAGACTCAAGCTCAGGTATAACGGTGAAGGGCCTTACATTCCAAAATAGCCAACAGATGCATTTTGTCATTTCTCGATCGGATTCTGTACGTGTAAATGGCATTAAGATTTCTTCTCCTGGAGATAGTCCTAATACCGATGGAATCCATATAAGTGAATCAACAAATGTTGTACTCCAGGACTGCAAAATTGGGACAGGTTTCCACTCTATCCCTCTAAAAATCATCTACTTTCAGTTCTCATCATTTCTCTGGCATTAACAAAAAACTGCAACATCACTAGTTTTACAATTTAAAAGACCGATCTGCTTGCACTTTATAATGTACATGCAAAACTATGGAATGTGCTTTTTCCAACAAATTTCATAATGTGTGTTTTGTGGTCAAAATGGTTAACTTGTTTTTGATATGTAGGCGATGATTGCGTATCAATCGTCAATGCTAGTTCCAATATCAAGATGAAGACAATCCACTGTGGTCCTGGCCATGGAATCAGGTAGTTTATTCCTATATAAGTTGAATCAGTGCTGAACAATTATGTAAGAATTAGCTGAAGTATTGTTCTAACTTATTGTGAGAATTCTAACTAGTTTTACGCTGACTGTTAGAGCTACGGAAACACTCCTCCTTTATCCAGACTTGGGGTCGAGGCGTAGTTGTTGTTCTTGTTGTATTATTCTAACCTATGTTCCCTCAATTGATTCTGTTACATGATTGATCTTTGCCCAGCATTGGGAGCCTTGGTAAGGACGACTCTGTCGGCATAGTGACAAGGGTAGTACTGGATACTGCATTCCTCAAAGGCACCGCAAATGGCCTCAGGATCAAGACATGGCAGGTACAAGTTCTTGTTATAACCTTAGTTAAAGGGCAGCCCGATGCACGAAACTCCCGCTATGTGCGGGGTCCGAGGAAGGGCCGGACCACAAGGGTCTATTGTATGCAGGTGCAGCCTTACCTTGCATTTCTGCAAGAGGCTGTTTCCTTTTCCTTATTCATAATTGAATTTAGTTTCTATAGGGAGACTGATGTGAAGTCCTTAATTTTCATAGGGAGGATCAGGTTATGTTCGAACAGTGCGCTTCCAAAATGTAAGGATGGAAGATGTTTCAAACCCAATCATCATCGATCAATTCTATTGCGACTCACAAAAACCTTGCCATAATCAGGTACAATATAACCATAATTCTCAAGTTAACTTTTATGTTCTTTGGTTATTGAGAAAATGGAAGTATGCCAAAGTGTTTGTTTCTTTTGGCATTATAGTATGACAAAGTGTGTGTTTCTTTTGGCATTATAGACATCTGCAGTTGAGATAAGTGAAGTAATGTATCGCAACGTTAGTGGGACATCAAAGAGCCAAAAGGCGATGAAATTCGCGTGTAGTGACACTGTGCCCTGCAGCCACATTACCCTGGACAATGTCAACTTAGAGGGCAGAGATGGCACTGCTGAAGTCTACTGCAACTCTGCGACAGGCATTATAGCCGGTTACGTTCATCCTGAAGCAGAGTGTCTCAACTCATCTGATAAGAAAATTGAGCAGAAAATTGAAGAATACAATGTTCACACTGAGCTATGATTTGGCTTCCTTTTGTCTACACTTCAACATTATTATTGAAGCACATACTTTGATTACAAAGCAAATAGCATAGTAAGTATTGAATGAAGTATTCATTTGTGTAATCTCAGATTCTGAGATTCCTAGCTAGGATACAAGCTAACCAAATCGCTTTACAAGGGATGCCTTGAAACGTATCTATATAAATTTACACTTGATTTATCTTTACTAGAGAAACTTTATGTAATACTTCCACTTATTGCAATTATGTTTTGTATCCAAATATATTGAATGAGAAATTCTATAATCGTCTGTTTATTTTCCTTTTCTGTGTAGTCAAATTATATCGCAACGAAAATAGAGTTTTAAATTTATACCACAATCAATATGGAATAATAATTTCGAAATAAAACGACCAAATAACAAGAAAGTTCTTCTTCCTAAGTCCTATATGAAGGCCAAAGTTAAAATCGGCAATAAATGTTTTTCCAAATTATTCTAGTGTAAAACCAAACATATATTTTATATTGTACACTATATATCTCAATTTTTATTCAAAGCGAATTGCTTTATTATTTTTCACTAGTCTAACTCCGTTACTTTAGTCTAATATTTGATACATTGCAAGAACTTTAATACTCTCACTAAAACCAAAAAGAAAAATTAACAAAATTAATAATCAATTAATATAAGAACTTTTAAAAAAAGAATTAACTTAAATAGTTGTTCACTCATCCTCTTAAACTAAAAATACTCGGAATTGTATAATATATTGTAATACATGTATATGTATATAACCGTGCGTAATCAATGTATACCGACTAGGAAAAGTAAATAGTGAATCCGGTCGGCTATTTATGTAAAGATCACTTTTTAAGTTGGCCCAATCCTTGCATAGCCAATAGCGGGGAATTCACAACTAGCCATTTTTACGCCTGGTCAATCAAATTTAGCCACATAAATAAAAGTCAACCTTATTTAGCCACTAAATTAGTACGGGAATGTGTTATTGACTAAATTACCCCAACTATATTTATAAATTTGCGCAACACGACATCACACTCTGTTTTCAGTAGAATCTTGCGGCGTAATCTCCAAATTTAAGTAAGCTCTCAATTATTTTTCCGATTCTTCTAATTTTCTGATTTCTTCTCAATGCTTTCATCTGTGATAATCTAGAATTTTCTCAATGCGTTAATTTGCATTGTTCTGATATTATTATAAATTTTATATGAGAAACTTTTATTCTGTTCTTAATTGTATAATATATAAATGTAATTTAATTTCAAGTAATTTAAGATGTTCTTTAAAAAAATAACATATGCTATAGTAATGGAGATATCTTTAATTCAAAATCACAAAAAAAAAATATAAAATGGTGCGGAACAAAACGCCAGTATAATATGCTGGACATTTGTTAATTAATATCTAAAACTCATAAACTTCCAGTTGATTATACTGGAAGTATTTGTGATTCAAATAAGAATAACACATCTAAGTTTTTAAGGTTCCCATAAGGCCTTGAATAAAATGCTGGACTTTTTTTATTGCATCATCTCCTGTACCACCACGCAATCGAGACCGCTTTTGCATAAATTTATACAAGGTCTTTATCTTCAAACCCTTTTCACTTCAGGAAAATACCGTTCCTTCAAACGGTTCACTCTAGAGTCCACGAAACTATAATCGGATGCCTCAATCTTAAGTTCGGTATAATGTAGAAATCTTCTTCTGTAAATGCTACATCATGCCCCAAAAACTTTAAAAAACATTCTGCTTCTATCCTTGTAGAAAAGTTGAGACAACAACATACAATGAGTCAACTTCCCATAATGACTCACTTCATTCAACTCTAAAAACTTACCAAAAACACTATTCTTCAACACATCCATTTGAGTTCTGAAAAAAAGGTGATATAATTTGTTTAAAATTTCGATCGCCTTTCCAATAACAATCAGTCGGAAACCATTCATTAAAGTCATAAAATCTATCTTCCTCCTAAAATTAAAATACAACACATATAAGCAATATTTCATATAATTTTAAGATAAAAACTTGAACATTTCAGGAATCCGTACCTTCAATATACTACTTGAAGATTCCATTTCTATAAAATCATGAAAACAAAGAATATTACAAATTAGACTAGTAAACACGATCAGAATCCAATATATAAAACATAACTAAAGTATAAACAGAACTCATTTAGTATAAAGTACTGAACAACAAAGCCTACAGATGACAGTCTTCCAGTATATTATACTGGATCAAATTAATTAGAAACAATGAAACTCCATAAACAAATAACGAGGTATAAAGAAGAAACATAATCAAAGAGCATAATAATAATAAAAAAAAATACAAATAATCATTCAAAAAAAGTAATCACAAACTCTAGTCTAAACATGACTTATCCAATATAACATGCTGGACAACAAGCTTAAAGACGGCAAAATTCCCGTATAACATACTGGAATCAAACAAAACTCAAGTATATTATAATAATCATCCAGTATAACATAGTGGAGGACAAACATCTAGATGACACACTTCCTGCATAATATACTGGAAAAAAATTATTACAAAACTCCATAAACAAAAAATAAAATAAAAAACTATCTAGTATAAAATAGTGGGAAAAAAGCCTTCAGAAGACATACTTCCCGTAAAATATACTGAAATCAAACAAAACTCAAATATATTATAATAATCATCAAGTATAACATACTGGAGGACAAGCATTCATATGACAGACTTTCCATATAATAAACAGGACAAAAATTATTACAAAACTAATAAACAAAAAATATCCAGTATAAAATACTGGGAAACAAGCCTTCAAAAGATAGAATTCCCGTAAAATATACTGGAGTCAAACAAAACTCAAATATATTATAATAATCACCCAGTATAACATAATAGAGGACATACATTCAGATGACAGACTTCCCGTATAATATACTGGACAAAAATTATTACAAAACTCCATAAACAAAAAACATAATAAAAAATCATCCAGTATAAAATACTGGAAAACAAGCCTTCAGAAGATAGATTTTCCGTATAAATATACTACACCAAATTTATTGCAAAAATAAAACTCCACAAACAAATACTTTATTTGTTTATCATTAAAACATAATCAAATACAACATGCAAAAAACAAAAAACAAAACAAAAAAACAGCTAAAAATTATCAGTAAGAAGCAATTTTTTCAAAATAAATGAATTCTAGTATATAATAAAAGCTCATACAACATATAATATACTTATCAAAATAAATTACGCAACGATTACAATATTACAACATAAAACTAATAACAGAATGATAAAATTTTCAGAAATAAGACAAACTACTGAACAGATAAAAAAATCCGTAAATATTAAAATACCATAAATATTTAAAACTAACAGTACGAAAATCAAACTTAAAACTAACGAAACAACAATAACAACGAAAATTCAAACATATTATTGTAAAAACAACACTTACCCAGATAAATTTGAAGAAAATTGAACCTAAACCCAGACTAAATTCGAAGAAACTGCTCTCACGAAAGCGAAATCCGTACAATGATATAAAAATAAAGAGAAGAGCGATTAAAAATGAAAAGTAACTAAGGACGTTAAAAAGGACAGGGGCAATTATGTCATTTACTAATATATTTTAAGTTAAAATGGCTAGAAATCGATCACATTAGCGATGGTGGCTATTTTTGGATATCCAGCCGTAAAAATGGCTACGCCATGCCATTTTAACTAGCCAGTAATGGACCGGCCCATTAATGACAATTCCTCTCCCATCTCATCCCAACAAATAAACAAAACCCCTCCAGAATTTAGGGCTTTGGTTTTCGAACTTTTTCTCGCAGAGCGTAAGATTTCGCACAATCAAATTCTCTACCTAATTTCTCTCACCGATTTCGTCAATGGCAAATCGTACGTATAATTTTGCTTCCACTTCTAAAAGAGTACTTTTTTTGTGTGCAATATGTGTAGTTTAGCAATTAACCCCTTTCAATTTGATTTGATGCAGCAACAGGGCGGTCGTTTTTGCAAGTGGCAGCTACAGAGGAGGCTGCTGCGCCGCCACTCAGGGTTGTTCAGATTGAAGGGCTGGTATTACGACCTGCTATCTCTTTCTTATATTTCTTTCTGTTTATGTTATACTTAGCCAATGAAATCATAGATAAAGTTGTATATAGCTCAATTGGAAGAGTTCCTTGTTGATTCAGTGATAATCCTCGAATTCCAACTTGGAAGTAGTAGCACCCAAGGGTGTGACCTTGTGGTCAATGAGGTGGGTTGAGAACCATGAGGTCTCAGCTTCAAAGCGGAGGCAAAAAATACTACCTGATTGCTCTCCACATGTCCAAGCTCTGGTGGACAATGTTAATTGTACCTGTGCTAGTGGAAGGTAGCAGGTGCCCCCTGAAATATTTGAGGTACGTGCAAGTTGGCAAATCCAACTCAAAAGTAGAAGCGCCCAAGTGTTTGGTCTAGTGGTCAATAACGTGAGTTGAGAACCACGAGGTTTCATGTTCAAATCCGAGCTTAAAGCAAAAAACACTAGGTGATTTCTTCCTATATGTCCATGTCTTGGTGGACATAGTTACTGGTACTGTGGTAGCGGGAGATAGCAAGTGCCTTGTGGAATACTTGAGGTATTTGCAAGTTGGCCAAGATACCACCGTCATTGGGAAAACAATTTGAGTGATATCTTGCCCCAAAGAGGTTGGTCTTTTACTGGTATTTGTGCTAGTGGGAGGTAGCAGGTACCCCGTGTAATATTCGAGTTACGTGCAAGTTGGCCTAGACATCACCGTCATAGGAAAAACAATTTGAGTGATCTTTTGCCCCAAAGGGGGTGGCCTTGCAGCCCCCTTGCGAATCAAGTTTCAGATCCTAGGATGGAGAACACTAGGTGAAATGTTTCTATCATCCTATACTTTGTTGGCTGGAGTTAGGGGTGGAGCCATAAATTCATACAAGGGGATTCAAAAAAATTTAAAGTGTCACACTTGGGATTTGAACCTGTGATCTAAAGTGAATTTTGAACTTTGCAAGAATCTACCTTTCTATCAAAGGGATTCTATAGTTCATATTTAACCGATAAAATCTGTTTTGCCCTATTTGTGCAGTACATCGAATGAAGAAGTTTGAAATTCTAAAGTTCATTAAGCTTGGAATGGGGTGTGATTCATGAATTTGACATTGTTTGATGTGATTTAAAGCCTCGCGCAGGTCCGCATTATGTTTTGGAACTAGTTGGTGTGATTGGATAAGGTCCTGGGGGCATCTGGATTCCTGGTGGTTAACGGGTCGAAAATAGAATTTGAGGTATGTATTTAGGGTATTCTTAAATAAAGAGTGTTATACCTATTGAGAAAGGACGAGTACAATGACAAGTGATAGTAGGACATGTAAAATGGTATCGAGGGAGTAATATTTATGTATAGTTTTTTAATGACCGAGAAATCCGTCTAGGGACAACCTTGGGACCAACCACAGCCCTCGAAGCTCGGTGATAATGGGCCCGTCCCTTTACCTTTCTCCATGTAAATACCAGGTTTTGTTGGCGCAAGGCTCGAATCTGTGGCCTAAGTCACAAGTCCCTCAACCCTTTGGCACTTGAGCTAAGCCCTTGGGAAATATTTATCTATACCCTTAATGTTGTATTACCATGTTTCTAGAGATGCCACATAGCACTGGGAAATATGGGTGGGAAAAAGATTTGTTCTCTCTTCTTGTAGTACATGTGCATCTTGGACTGCCTGTTCGTGTGTACTTTCCTGAAGTAAACTGTGTTCTACAGGTTATTTTGAAAATAATAAAGCACTGCCAGGAGTTTTCACCAGCTTTAGTCACTGGGCAACTTCTTGGATTGGATGTTGGGAGCATTCTTGAAGTCACTAACTGTTTTCCCTTTCCGGTATGTTGAATTCTGGTTTTCACGCTTCTTATTTATACAGAAAAATGTTTTTTGAATTTATGTCACCAAATGCTTTCTTCACGTCTGTCTTGCTCAGGTTCGTGAAGAAGATGAGGAGATAGAAGCTGAGGGTGCTAATTATCAGCTTGAGATGATGAGATGCCTGAGGGAGGTTAATGTTGACAACAACACCGTTGGTTGGTAAGATGCTTTCTGACTGCTAGACATTATTTAATCTTGGTAGGACATTTGGCTCTTCTTTCTAAGTAAGAAAATATGTTTGTTTTTGGGCAAGTTATTATAGTACTTCCATTCCTAGCTTTAAATTCATGAGGTAACAAGGAATGCTTTTGCCAGGTCCCTTCTTCCAACAGATTGTCATATTAACTTTTACCTCATTAATAATTTGTCCCAAATATGAATCTCACCGGTGGTTATTTTCCAGGTACCAATCAACTTTATTTGGTTCTTTCCAGACTGTGGAACTGATAGAGACCTTCATGAATTACCAGGTATCCTTATCCAGCTCTTTGTTGGATTCTGAACCTCTTTTTTTCAGTGGTTAAGTTATTCTTGCTTTGGTTCAGTTTCTGTGCTGATAACTGGGGTATGGATACTCGGTTGCCACTACAGAATTTCCCTTTTTTGATTTTGTCTTGGCATGTTTATTAGTATAGCGTTTTCCAGTTCAGAATTTTGCAAGGTGCAGCGGTTTGATGCTTTCTTTTTCTGTCATGAGATCTTTGTAAATTATACCCACCCCAAATTGAGTTTTGCTGAATTACTGATGGAGCTTTTCGAATATGGTAGTACATTTCACTTGAAAAGTCATAGTGTCTGCAGTGACCTAAGATATACTTGCTGGCCCTAAAAAGAGAAGGGAGAAGGACGAACTTTTAGAGGGATCCTAAATAAGTACAAGACTTCAAGGCGTCCCAGAAAGATTTGCAATAACTGTTGTACCCTTTTGGTTTAAAGTTTAAACACTAGGACTCTATGCCTGAAAAGACCAATGTATCCTTGAAATGCTCTGCAGATTTGCAAGACTAGTGCCCTGAAGTGCATTTGCGGTTTAAGACTCAAAATTTAGTGAGTGAATCACCCCGACAACATATTTTAGTATAACTAGTAACTGTTTACTCTGGTCAAAGAGCAAATGGAAATTGGTTATTTATTTGTTGGCCTTTAAGTAACATGTAAAGATATTTACCTATGAAGGGAGTGACCTTTTTGATAGACAAGGATGAGGAAAAGCTCATGGAATTGGACTAAAAAAGAGTCAAGTTTGAGTTTCAAAGTTTAGCAAATGTGAATTTGGAAGAAATAGAAAGGGATCATCCATAACCAAAATGAGATAGCTGCTTTATGGCCACTCCAACATCTGCTGGAGTAAAAACTTTAGCTTTATAAACCTTTTCTTTTTGTAATGTTGGTGTGCAGGGCTCGTGCTCAGGTTGACTCTAGCATAAATGAGCTTTCATCGCTATGCATTTCAGTACTAATCTCCTGCTGGTTCTCTAGCAGGGAAAACCCAACCCACTAAGATTATGAAACCCTATTTAAAGCAACCCAGTATAATCCCACTAGTAGGTTGCTCTAGTGGTGAGCACCCTCTACTTCCAACCAAGAGGTTGTGAGTTCGAGTCACCCCAAGAGCAAGGTAGGGGAGTTCTTGGAGGGAGGGAGCCGAGGGTCTATCGGAAACAGCCTCTCTACCTCAGGGTAGGGGTAAGGTCTGCGTACACTTTACCCTCCCCAGACCCCACTAGTGAGATTATACTGGGTTGTTGTTGTTGTATTTAAAGCAACATGAGAAATGTATCCTATTTAGGAATTTGAGGGAACCAAAACGCTGCTCAAAAAGTCAATTTCTGACCAACTGCTCGAGTTAAACATCTGTGAAAAAGATTTCAAAGTCAAATGTCACAAGCTTTAGTTATTTCTTCCAAGCTTAATTTATGTATTATTTTCGGATGGAAAAGCTACTAGCATTTCCCTATATGTTGATTTTTTGAAAGATGAAACACTCTATACTGTAAACAAAAAGTCCTCTTACTGATATTCTCCTAAATAGTAATTGTATTTTATATTTTGGCTGGATTATTTGCATTATTTGTTTTTAACTAATAACTATATATCTGAACAATTTATTGTACTTAGACGCTATGATGTTTGTGATTACAGGAGAATATAAAACGTTGTGTCTGCATAATCTACGATCCTTCAAGATCCAACCAAGGTGTCTTAGCTTTGAAAGCCTTGAAGCTTTCGGACTCTTTCATGGAACTCTACAAGAGTAACAACTTTACTGGAGAAAAGTATGTTTATTCTTGAGTTGCTCCTTTTTATCTTTCCCTCTCAAGAGAAGTATGTTTATGGTACCATTGAAGTAGAAGTAAACAAATTGTAATTGCTGATATTGTTTTACTGTTCTAGGTTGAGAGAAAAGAATCTTTCATGGGTTGACATCTTTGAAGAGATACCGGTATGCTTCTAATGCTTCCTTATCCTGTTTACTTTTGGCACTTATGTCATCATATGTGGATACTATCTTTCTCTGCTAGATTTTTTATCGATAGAATATTGTTCACTGCTTCATAGCCTGTTACCATTTTGCATGTAAAAGACAGTTGTATTGATTTGAAGATAAGTTGTTTGAGATATAGTTCTGATTTAGTAGCATTTTTTCCTTTTATCTGATTTTTGAAAAAAAATCTTCTTCCTTTTAGGATTAGATTTGATATTTACATGCGATGCTTTGCCATGCGTTTTCTTGGAATTATACATTGTTTTGAGTAACACCATGCAGTGATCCTGCCTGCCTGGTGTTAGTAAAAGCACATAGTACCCTAGGTCAGGAACTCTGGAAAAGTCTTCTATTTCATTGCTGAAGTTAATTTTCTATTGTTTTGACAGATAAAAGTTTCAAATTCCGCACTCATTAGTGCCTTTATGACTGAACTGGAGCCTGATACACCTGTAACTCAGGTAATGTAACTGAAATTTGGCAGAATACTCATATCCGTATATGTTGGCAAACTGTAATCCGGATTTTCTTTTATGTGTGTCAGTGTGATTATGAACGGCTACAATTGTCAACCAATCCATATTTGGAGAGGAATGTGGAATTTTTGATTGAATGCATGGATGACTTGTCAATGGAACAGCAGAAGGTTTGTCTTTCCTATTCCTAGTTCAATCTTTTGCTTTCTTGCATTCATATACGAGTGATGGTCCACTAAGATTAACACTTTATTTGCAGTTCCAATTCTATTACCGGAATCTTTCTCGTCAACAAGCTCAGCAGCAAGCTTGGCTTCAAAAGAGGAGGTATCTTTTTTTTTTTGGGCATATTCAAGTAGTTGTCATTTTTGACGTACTTCATTAACCTTATTACAAAAAAAGTAGCTGTCTCTTTTTTAGGACATTTTGAAAGAAGGGTTACAACAGTTTTGGGGAAAGCTTAGTATGACTTGATCATCTAGGCTTCAACAAGACAGCTCCTGCCTTAGTTCATATGCAGTAAAAGCTTAAGAAGTTAGAGTCTTGACACTTCCGGAGATGGAATATATTTGGCTATTCAGGAAATATTATTAGACAACTTTAGCAGACAATTATATGTTAGGGATAGGAAGGAGAAAGGTCTTGACCAATTGCCACAAATTGAGAATGGAATTTGCTGTTTAGATCCTTAAATGCTTGTAGTCTACCTTGTAGTCAAGTTTGATTCTTTTGCGAGCTATGCTCTGGTAACGTTTGCAAATCATGATGTCTAATCAGAGGTCCTTGTTTATATATAATTATATCCATCTAATTCTGGCTTCTGTCCATTACAGGTCTGACAACATGGCACGCAAAGCCGCAGGAGAAGAACCTCTGCCAGAGGAGGATCCCTCTAATCCCATCTTTAAGCCACTTCCAGAGCCCTCGCGGTTGGATAGCTTTCTCATAACTAATCAAATAGCAAACTACTGCAACCAGATTAATGGGTAAGTTACCGCCTTGAGTGCTTATTGTTTGCCGTTATATCTGAGTTTGACACATGATGGCTGAATTATGCTGACTCTTTGCTGATCTCTTTTCTTCCCGGGCAAATGATGGACCTTGAGTGCTTCATGTTTTTAAAATTTTGCCCTCACACATACACACACATGTATAGAGAGCATTTTCTCTGGATGTATTTTATTAGATTAAGGCGGCCTGTCTTGCGGTGTGGCATTACAAATGTGTGTGTTTTGCATTAGTATATGGATTTTTGTTGCATTATCCATGACCACTGAGGATAAACTAAGATGTCCACCTGTATACGTGGATTTTTGGTATGGGTATGCATATCTGAGAGTCCTCTATAAATTTCTGCCAAAATCCCCTCACCCCCTCCAAAAGAAGATTAAAATATATAAAAAAGAAAAACAGAAATAGAGAACTCTTGTAATAGGAATACATGAGTATAGGAATGTGAGGCCGGAAACTTTTACCTGATGGATGTGTTCAACATTTTCAAATCTTTTTAGATGCTTGGTGTCCTTTTTGGTGCAATGGAAATTAGCTCTCCAAGGAACTAGACCAGTTTGTTGATTGTGCAAACAATACTTGGTATTCTGACTGGCAGCTGCCAAATTACTTGGAGGTTGCTGGTCAGATCAAAGTACTATAAAGAATTATTGATTAGATAAAATAAGTGGTGTGCTTTTAATTCTGTTTGTCACTTTTGCTACCAGTGCTTCTCATTTGACAACCAAGATTTAGGACTTCCATTTAAAATTTCTTGTTCTTCGTGGTTTTCGTTCTGTAATTTTTCGTTCTTCTGATCATGAATATGTTTGTATGCGGTTTGCAGTGTTGCGGGACAAAGCTTCAGTAGACTATATCTGATGAAGGCTCTACACGAGAACTGAGGAAGTTTTGAGGGGGCAATTTGTAACTTAAAAGTTTTGTGGCGTTATTTTCTCAAAACTGAGTTGACATGGAAAGAGAATGGTCTTTCCTGTGTAGGATCGGTTCTTTCTTTAGCTTATTATTTTCAGATTTTTTGTCATGAACAATCAGGTGTAGCCTATAAACCTATTAGATGAAATTGAAGGCAAATATCTTACGATCTTGTTGTCGGACTTATAAATGTGAACAACTACATCGAGTATGTAAAGGAGTAAGGATCTCCGAGTTGATAACTTCGTTGTTTTTAGATCAATGGTTTTGAATTCCCTCATTGCTGCAGTGAGCAAGAACAGATTGCTTCACCTCATATGATTTAATTGTTTGTTCCTGTTCTGCGATTTGGCTATGGTAAAGTATTGATGGAAATTTTTCAGAAACATGAGATTTTGTGACACTGAAAAATGTTAAACATGCGGCGCACTGGACAAAATTCATAGTGGCATAGTCTGATTTGGCATTTCGACACAAAATTAAGATGATTTTTTCCCATGGCACACCCCTGGCTAGTCCAATATATAAGAATTTAATAATCATAAAATTCTTCCTACTCGTCTATGAAAATCATAGAAGTTGTTGGAATTGCGATTCTTGAATTTTGAGAATTAAAAAAAAAAGCTTATTCATTTATTGTTTCACTACTAACTACAACAACATACCCGGGTAGACCCTCAGCTCAGGAAGTGAAAGGGGAGGGGCAATAACAAGCAAATCGATCTGATAACCGAACCAAAAATACAAAATTAGCACTAGGTAATGCAATCAGAAAATCGAAACAAAGACAATCAACAAGTAGTAACAGATGTTTCACTACTAACTGCAGGAAAAAAAGAATAAAAAAAAGAAGAAATGCAAACTCCCTTTGATGGCATCAGAAAAGAAGGTGAAAAGAAGGGGTAGGAAAAGGCATGATAAAGATAGTTTTAAACACAGATTCCATTCTGTATCATGTAAAGTGATTTCTGGCAATGCTTTAGGTACAAAAGAACAAATACAAACATAACAAGTTACTTGCAACGTTATATCCCCTTTCACTAAAATGGCTACCTTCTTTTTGTACGAGCAACAAACCAGTAAATTTAATTCCAAAATAATTTCCAGATAATCGAAAACCCATAAACTTTATCAGGATAAGTTCAAGAAAAAGGAACAAACGAGACAAAATTAAAAGACAATGAAGTTTGTAACATGTTTAGTATGCTTCCATTCTTTGAGGAACAGGTGTTTTGATGACCTGCAAGATTTGAACCACTTCAGCCATTGAAGGCCTACTTGATGGTATTTGAGAAGTGCATACCAAAGCCAATTTCAGAACAGGCAAAACTTCCTCTTCAGGATATGTATCCAATGTTGGATCAACACATTCCAAAACATTCCCTTGTTCAAGCAACACTCTCACATGATCATTGAGTATCAACACATTGTCTTCACAATACTCAATTGGTCTTCTCCCTGTCACAATTTCAAGAATCAACATCCCAAAACCATAAACGTCGCACTTTTCGTTCACCCTTAAGCTCTGGCATGCTAATTCAGGTGCTACATAGCCTAGTGCGCTCTGGAACCTGTTGCTTATCATATGTTTATCGAGTTTTGTCACGAGCCTTGCCAGCCCAAAATCTGATATTTTCGGGTTGAGATTCTCATCAAGGAGGATGTTGCTAGGCTTTATGTTGTAGTGAATGATTGCTGGCCTAAACGCGTGGTGCAAATGTGCTAGTCCCTTGGCTGTCCCGAGCACAATCTTGAACCGATTGGACCAAGACAGTGGAGGTGAAGACGATGGCCTATCGTGCAGTTTGGCTTGTAAACTTCCTTCTGGTGCATAATCTGATACTAAAAGCTGAAGTTGAGGAGTCCAGTAATACCCTCTTAAGGATATCAGGTTTTGATGCCTTGCTTTTGCTAAAACTCTGACTTCTCTATCAAAATCCTCAGGATATTGGAGTATCTTTGATGTCACAAGCTTCTTGATAGCTACTAATCTTCCTTCTCCTCCCAATGGAGCCTTGTAAACTGTCCCGAAAACACCTTCACCGATTTCACATGCCTTGTTTAGGACTGATTCAAGACTGTTATTTGTCCAATCCGGGGATGTTTTAGAGTCCAATAACACTAGCTTTCCTGTGGCTAGGCTCCCGGATTTAGAAGAACTTGAGCACATGCTTTCCAAGGCGTTGTCAACAAACGCAATCTTCCTTCGAACAGAAGCATTTAGTAAGGCTATCACCATTACTCCAACCGCGATCAAAGCTGCAGCAGAGATTGCAACAATGGATGAAATACTAAGGAATCTATGGTGTTTGAACCTTTTGCTATTGCTTCTTGAAGTTTCATCGCCCCGGTTTTGACCTCCCATTTGGTTTCCATAAGCATAAGGATCAAGAACCAAAGGCTTTGGCACATTCATCTTACAAGGACCTTTCAATAAGGGTGAACAAATGCCCAAATTCCCTTCCAATGAACTCTGGTCTAAATTCTGGAATATACTACCAAATGGAAGCCGTCCAACGAGCCTGTTGTAGGATATATTAACAGCCAGAAGATTTTCCAATTTGCCAAGCTCTTGTGGTATTTCACCACTCAATTGGTTATACTCTAGCTTCAAAATCTTGAGCTTCCTCAACATTGAAAGAGACCTTGGTATTGAGCCACTTAAGTTATTATGAGACAAACTCCTGCAATTTAGCAAATTTTGGCATTCAGTTCAAGACTATAGTAAAATAAAGAAAGCAAAGAGAAACTATAAAGACTAAGGACATCCTCTTTTATGAAATTGATCAAATGAGTTTTGATGAATAAATTACTATGACATTCATTTGACAGTACAAAAAGGGCATTCCGGTGTACTAAGCTCCCGCTATGCGCGGGGTCCGGGAAAGGGCCGGACCACAAGGGTCTATCGTACACAGCCTTACCCTGCATTTCTGCAAGAGGCTGTTTGACTGTTTCCACGGTTCGAACCCGTGACCTCCTGGTCACATGGCAATAACTTTACCAGTTACGCCAAGGCCCCCTTCATTTGACAGTACTGAATAATATAATAAGAGAAATCAGAAAATTGTACTTACAATAAGTAGAGGGATGAACAATTTCCAATCTCATCAGGAATAGGTCCAGTCAATGAATTTCCATCAAGCTGAAGAATTCCTAAGCTACCAGAATCACATATATCACCAGGAATTGATCCAACTAAAGCACTGTATCGAAGATCTAACACCGTTAGATTCTGAAAATATCCAACTTCAGGAGGCAATCTTGATTGAAAATTATTCCAAGAAAGATTCAAATATCTCAACTTGGAGAAAAGTCCCACTTCAGCTGGAATATTTCCAGTAAGATTGTTTCCAGATAAATCAAGAACTTGAAGTGATTCAAATAATTTGCCAGAACCAGGGGGAATTGAACCACTTAACTCATTTCTTGAAAAATCTGCTTCTTCTAATCCTATACCAAACAGTCCCTCAGGAATGCTACCAGTCAATGCATTTTCTTTTAGCCGAATGGTCGATAAACTAGTACAATAAACCATAGATTTTGGAATGTTTCCACTCAATTTATTACCAGATAAACTCAAGTACTTCAACATTTTCAAGTCTCCTATTGAATCAGGCAATGACCCTTCTAAACTATTACCTGAAAAATTTAAGTATTCCAAGCTGCTCATGTTACTTATCCATTGAGGGAAATCTCCATTTATCATATTGTTGGATAAAGTTAGAAAAGAAAGAGCATTGAGCTTTTGTACTGACTCTGGGATTGCTCCTGTGAATAGATTTTCACTCAAATCTAACTTATTCAAGTGTGGACAAAATCCAATATCAGAAGGTAACTCTCCACTAAATTGATTCCCTTGTAACAAAAACTCTTTCAACTGATGTAAAAGTGAAACACCATTTGGTACTAATCCAGAGAGTTCATTATGTGAAAGATCTAATGTTCTTAGCCTTGTCAATCCCCAGAGTCCCTCGGAAAATCCCGGGTCACCAGATAAATGGTTTCTTGAAACATTGAGATGATTCAAATTGTTACATTTGGAAACTGTGGTAGGAAATGCACCTTCAAGAAAATTCCCAGATAAAGAAAGATAACGTAGCGAATTACCACAGTTATCAAATATGGTATCAGAGACAGGTCCAGATAATGAATTCTCAGAGAGATCAAGAAATTGTAAGGAGGTCATTTTTGAAATAGATGCAGGAATATTTCCTGATAGGCCATTTTGACTAAGGTTAAGATTTTCAAGATTTATTAACAAACCTAATTCAGGGCTAATAGGACCAGTGAAGTTGTTGTTTGATAAAGATAATACCTGTAACGACTGCAACTTCTCGAGCCCCCTACCGATCTTTCCTGATAAACTTAAGCCATTTAAGTTAAGTTCAGAAACTCTACCATTCATTGGATTGCATTTGATGAATTCCCATGCACAAGGAGAGTTATCATCTTCATTCCAAGATAAGAGTTTTGAGTTAGGATCAAGAAGAGCTGATTTGAATACAATGAGGCCTAAAACATCATCATTAAGTTGCAAAGTTTCATCAGCTAAAGATCCATATATTAAACCAACATAAAGTATGAAGATAAGAAAACAAGAAGGACCAGAAAAAACCCACATTTTCATATGGTTTTTTTAGTTCCTACTACAAGAGAAGAAAACAAATGTTCAGTTGAGAATAGTTAGAGAAAGGGTGTGAATTTAGGTAGTGGAGTACAGATTTCATGAATGAATCTTGAGTTTGGGATTATTGTTAGATATTCATGTGTTACAAGGTGGATGGAAAATGAAGTAACTATATTCACGAGAGATAGAGAAAAAGAAAGACTGAGATAGGTACTTTAGTGGTGGTCCTTGTGTTTTAGGGAGTGATAAAAAGTTTTCTTTCCTCTTTCCTTTTTTGGCTTCTAGTCCCGAGGAGCGGATCCAGCGTAGCAGTGTCGGATTCATCCTAACTCAGTACTTTTGGTACAGAATATAAATTTATGTGCAAAAATCATCTAAAAAATAAACAAATAGTAGATATGAACTCATAATTTTAACAATATAATGTTTTCAATATTAAATTTTTCAGAAGTTGAACGCATAAAATTCAAATTTTGGATCCGGCTTTGCTAGTCCCCCGTCCCAAACCCATAGTTGGAGTCTTGGAGAGGGAGAGGAGTGAGAGTAGGGAAACGGTTGGAGAGACTAAGAGTTTGATGAATTAAATTTTTATACATCAACACTGTATTAATATGTCGATAAATAAGATTAGTAATGGATTTTTATTATTTAACGGCGAAACTTATTTGTCGTTAATTCTTGTTTTTGTTTCTGTAGTGAGTGGAACTAGTAACTTGCAAAATAAGGCATGGATATGCTATAACATATTAAATTATATTGATAGTTCAAAAGAGTCGTTATACTATCTGTATATATGAGTTAATTCTGAGTTGGATACTATTAGTGGCCTTGGGAGTTTTGTGATAGTCCTTGTGTTTTAGGGGGGGGGGGGTGATAAAAAGTTCTCTTTCCTCTTTCCTTTTTGGTTTCTAGTCCCCCCAAACCAACCCCTAAACCCATAGTTGGATTCTTGGAGAGGGAGAGATGTGAGAGTAGGGAGGGAAAGGGTTGGGGAGACTAATAGTTGGATGAGTTAAATTTCTATATATTAACACTGAATTAGTACGTCGCTAAATAGGATTAACAATGAATCTTTATTATTTAACGACGTAACTTGTTTGTCGTTAATTTTTTTTCTATTTTTGTAGCGAGCGGAACTAGTAACTTGTAAAATAAGGCATGCAACATGCTATAACATGTTAAATTATACTGATAGTGTAAAAGAATCTTGGTATATATGATTTAATTCTGAGTTGGATACTATTAGCTTATGAAGTTTAACTTTTGTGCACTTACGGCGTATTTTGTTATACTATTGCGTTAAAGTAAGCTAGAACAATGGATTAACTTCCATAATAAGCTTAGTTTGGTAATTTATAAAATAAAGCAAATATAATCTGCTATAATAATTTAAAATACACTGCTATGACAATTTAAAATACACCAGTGGAGTGAAAAATATGTGGATCATTCGTGTATATAAGTTTCAAATCATAGTTTAAATTACTTGTTTTAGTTAACTCAATAAACCATATATTATGTTAAAAAGTACTATGTACATTAGTAATTTATTCAGTCTTCTATATCCTCAGATTGTGAAACATATCACGTCAAGAGAAAAAACAAACATTAACATGTATTACATAAACCATGCATCTAAGTTTCAAAATATAATTATAATTATAATAACAGGAAAAACAAAACCATAACTATTCATTTTTCCCTTTTGGTCTAAAAATAGAGGTTTTGTTTTGACTGAATACAAGATTTGAAGATAACCAATGAAAGATTAAGCAATTAAATATAATAGCGTCTAGAGATATATGTTTTAATATATGGTGCAACTTGTACGTTGTAAAAAGTCTAGAGAAGTAAAGTTTTGTATTTTCGTTGGACATGAGGATAGTTTAAGAAAGCTTTATGAATGTATGTTAATAATTACGCATTAATCCCAAATAAATTAGGATCGTGTTTATAATTCTTAGGACCGTGTTTATAATTCTTATTAATCACGATTCTCCATTTTCTAACAAGTTTCAATATTGTTTATATTATGGGAATTTATCGTAAATTGACTAGATTTATGTTGTCTATCGCTTATTACAATTGTCCTTCATTCGAACTTGGGACGGACAATGTGACGGAATTAAAGGAGTAGCAAAGTAATTGGCCAAGAAATATTTTAAGAAGGTAGAATTTGAAATGAGAATAGAAAGATGAAAGGGAATCTAAGGAGAATGTTGTGGTTGTTTGAACAAAAAAAGACACCAAACTGTAAAAAATGACGAGACAATCAACAAAATGGTCCAAAAGATAAGTCCATCTGACACATTACAACCAATTCCCAAAGTCTAGTTATTTTCACTCTTTTTTTTAACAACTTAAAACATTTTTTCTTATTACATTTTTTTACTTTTTGGATTATTTATTTTGATAAGGGACTTTTTAGATTATAGGGCTTCTCAATCATGTGTCCTTTGTTTCACCATCTATTGCTTTGTCCTTTCAATTTTTCTGTCAATAATTTTCAAATATAAGGAACTCCAATACCATTTCCTTTGTTGTGTTTCACTTCCAAGAATATTTTTTTGAATATCATTTACTTCCACTTTTTAGTGCATATTTCGATGAAATAAACAATTTTACTCTTTCTCATCTCACGTCCTTCAATATTTAAAAAAAAAAAAAAGATTCTATAACATGCATTTTGTCGTGAACATTTTAGACATCTATTTGTTTCAAGTGGAAAATAACTTTAAATTACTAAATTTGCAAAAGGCATATATCAAATATATATTGTTACACAAATAACCGGCCAGATTCAATATTTATTTTTTCTAGCTCCTATACATAGATTATACACAGTTATACATATTTTATATGAATTATATATATATATATATATATATATATATATATATATATATATATATATATATCCCGCCTTGTCACGCCGCATGTAGATTGACAGCTATTTGGATTAATTCTTCTTTAAAATCACTTTTAGACTTTTATTCTATTTATTGCGGTAATTTATACTCCGAATGTTTTAAACTTAGAAAAATATTATTCAAACTTTCTTTAATTCGAAAAATCCCATCTCTATGTATCCTTTTTTCCTAAATAAAAACGTGTATAAATGAACTATAATTTACATGCCTTTTTCTAAATTATTAAGTAACATATATCCTATAGGCTATACTTCTGGTATGAGAGTTTTTATTTAATTAATAATTTATTTATTTTTTTGTTAGTGAAACATGCTCTTAGTTTTTCGTGTAAAACAGAAAACAAAGAAATGACCTTACAAATAAATCACAAGATCCAAATGAGGGTCACGGGTGCAACTTAGAAATTTTGACTATGCTGTGAAAGATGCTATAAGTCGGTTGGTCCACACACCCATGTTTTGTTCTATTGCCTTTATCATTTTGTCTCAAAATTATATTATTATTTTTTTCTCAAAAAAATTATTGATTATGTGTTTAATTTTAAATTATTTAATTAAATGAAATTGAGTTTTTGATATTTGAGAAATTTTTATAAATATATAGAGTGAAACTTTTTTATAAAAGCATTTCTATATAATAGTCAATCACTTTAAGAGCCAAATTTTTCTCGAAATCAATTTTTATGTTATGTTATAATAAATATCCCCTATAACAGCATTTCACTATAATAACAAAATAATATCAGAACAAATGAAATTGTTACGGAGAGGTTTAATAATTGTAGTAACATGAAAAAAAAAATAGGGCGGAAGTCATAGTAATTGGGATAATGAAAGTAACATTTTCTTGGTTCTTTTCTAGCATTCTAGACTAGCATTCTAGATTTAACTTGATGTATATAATGTGAAATGTAAAAGAATGAGATGTCATTTTTTAATTATAAAAGTACAGGTCAATGAGACACATCTAATCACGTGCTTATTATTTCAAACCTCAAACTTACCCTCCATTAATTACGCACAAATTTTCTAATCTCACTTTTACCCTATACATGTGTATTTTATATATAATAATAGTATAATCTTCCCCAATAGTCAAGAAAATCTCTTTTATTCCCATCACACTCAAATTCATTTAACATGGCAGATTCTAGTAGTATCTTTTTTGTTCATGTAACATGAGATAATATAACCTTCATCGGAATATCTTTTTAGATTTTAATATAACGTACAATCAAAGTTTACTATTCTATTTGTAATAAGGTACAAACTTAGTAGTCAACGAAGGCGCCTACTAAGTAGTAACGATCAGTGGCAAAATTATATTTATGTTAGTAAATTGTGTTCAAAATAAAAAATTAAATTATATAAAGTGTAAAAGAATATGAGCATAATAATCTTTAAAATAGAAACGTGATTTATTTCGAGCCCAGAAAATTTCTTATGTGTCCTTAACGATTTTAATCCTCTCATTGTTATCTAAAGTATTCAGATTAATTTCTCATAGGATAAAACGAAAAAACTACTCTGTAATAGCGGCACTTTAAATTACAGAATTTTTGCGAGCTCAAATGACGAAACAAATTACACTCGATACTTATGTTTGTTTGAAAAAACAATGCAGAGAAGAGGGGAGAGATTTCAAAATATTTTGTATATAAAAAATAAGCCAAACTTCTAAAGTTATAAACAATGAAAGGGTGAGACAGAGATGTGTAATTCAAAAGGTGAATTTTCTCAGTCACACCTTAACAATTCAACAACTTATCAATAAGGTTTAACCAAACTCTCTTCCTCTGAAAATTATGTCATGTATTTTCTTTTTATATTCATTTGATGAAATTTCTGGCTGCGTCACAATAACAACATACATCCTCATGGCTTAGGAGATAGAAAAATATATAGGGTGGATTCCTAGTTCCCTACCCTATAGACATACCATTAGTGAGCAGATTTTCCCAACACAACCGGTTAGTAGAAGATGATGAAGAAGAATGGGTATCCTGTGACATTTAGCTTTCCCCTATCTGTGAGTTTTTGTCAGGTTCGATGAACACAATAAGCTTATCACATGCTCTTTGCCCACAATGAGAGCTATGCATCATTGCCTCATTGCTATTATATATTATCATGCATCTCACCTCTCGTTTGTTTCGATATTTTTAGCTGCTATAATGAAGTATAGTGGCGGAACAAAAATTTTCATTAAGGGGAGTCAAAATATAAAGAAATAAACTCACCAAAAAGTCAAGGGGTGTCATTATATAGTATATATATACATATTTTTTTTAAAAATTATCGAGCTATACAATGTAATTTTCCGACGAATGGGGGTCGGTTGACACCCCTTTGGTGCATGTGGCTCCGCCTCCGGTGAAGTATTATTATATAAAATATATATTATAACATAGCATGAAAAATTAATTCCAAAGAAAACTCAGCTGTTATAATAAAGTGATGTTATAAAGGATAATTGTTATGGAAATATCTGACTGTATATATGCATACACATATAAATTGAAAATACTTATCCGGTACTACAAGCTTAAAAAATGTGATCTCTTTTTTGTTTATATATTTCTTCCCCGTATTACGGTAAATAAAGAATTTTATTTTGAATTTGGACCTCAACATCTTGTTGATCATGGAGTTTTTCAATCACCACCAAAGGATGTGCTGTAGTGGATGGGACTGCTCTTCCCTTAAACAGAAGTCTCGAGTTCGAGCCCTGAGTATGAAAAAGATCCTAGGCAGGGAGCGCTTCTCCCCGAATGGGGCCTTACGCGATGAGAATCCGAATATAATCGGGCTCCAATGTGGATAACATACACTGAATGGGATACAAAAACAATTTCAATCAATATTGAAATGAACAGAAAAGGGATCGAACATATTCCCACCTTATAACTAAATGTGAGGTATATTACGTAATTTAATATGCATGCAACATTTTATTATGTCAAATAAAAAAAAGAATTAGAGTCATTATTTTATACATGACTCTTTTGTCCATGGACATTGATTGATGTTATTCTTTATTTTTACTTTTAGATGTATTTGAGACGACAACATGTAATAGTTACGCGTTGTAGGCTATGATATGAGTTATAGTAACAAATATTAGCAGCTTCCAAACAAAATTATTTTCCATTACGAAATATTAATTAATCATACAACTAAAATTTTGCAACGATTTCAAATTTTCGTTGAAAGATCGAATGTCACAACTGCAGGGCAGAGCTAGGTGAGCGGAACTGGTTCAACCAAACTCCCTTTGCCGAAAATTACAATATATATATATAAGTTTATTTTTTTCATATACATATATTAGATGTTGAATCCTCTTAATTTTTTTTGCGTATTTTTATTTTTATTTTTGAACCCCCTTAATGAAAATTATGCTTCCGGCACTGATTACGGGTGCCCTTTATTTTTCTTGGTTAATAATGGTTAGCTCCGACATATATAATATTCGTTTGTTTTCCAAAACTATTCAAACATATGAAATGAGAAATAATTTTTTGCTTCCAACTCCTTTTGATAATGCCTCTGCCAAAACTCCACTCTAGCTTTGCCCCTCTTGTAATTTGGACGATTGTGTTTGGATATGGTGTATGTGGACACCCTAAAGTTTGGCCTTCATTTTTGAATGAAACTTTTGTTTCATTTAGTGGAAATGGCTTATTTCTGACAAACCTTCTGTCTCTTTCTTCCACTTACAAACTTTAATCGATTTATAATGAAAGGTATTATAAAACAAAACTAAAAATAAAAGAGTAAATTTTGGTGAATCTAAGGTATTTTGAAATGTGAAATTCACTGTATCAAGATGTTTGACCGAGTTCAAAGATTTTTTAGTCCAGAGCTCCACTGAAGTCAATGATAAAATATAAGACGTTTTACTAACGGCAAAGATCTTAATGGCCCGAAAGTATATAATGAAAGGAATAATCTTAAAACATTTCAATTAATACAAGGGTAAATTGAACATCAATTACAGCTTATTTGGATGGTTATTACATGTCGTTTCATAATGTATCGTATTGTTTACTATATTGTATTATATTGTTTCGATGAATTTTACGTTTGGATAAATTGATCGTTTGTCATCGTTTCATGATGTGATACGCCAGAAATATGAAAAATAAAACTGCAATATTATAAAGAAAAAGTAGGATACATGGTAGAATTGTTATGTAAAAAGGTAGAGTAAATGATAAGATAGATTTATTCAATAATAAAGACGGACAAGATAAAAGGAAAAAATAAAATAACGACGCGACCACACCGAATTGATCGTTACATAGTGGAACTTTTCGTCGTTACCTAACGATGAATTTAGCTATACATACAATAAAATTTAAGTAATAATCAAAACAAACATAATATTTAAAGCAATAATACGATACAATACTATAGATAACAATCATCCAAACAAGCTGTTAGTCATAAATTCATTTTTATAAATAAAAAAACAAAAAAGAAAATCAAACTTCGCATTTTCATTTCAAACCCCGAGTTGTTCTTATAGAGTTAATTTTTTCAGTTTTGAGAAAGAGTTTTTACTAGTCTACCAGACAAAGTGAAGAGAAGAACTAAATAGTACATCTTTAAGTTTGGAGTAAAGAATAGTAGTAGAAATTAAAGTACTGAACACTAGAGTTAGGATTCCTCTTGTGAGGAAGGTACGCAGCTAGGTAAGTTCAAATACATATAGACACGAAGGCAAAGACAAGATTGTATTAGGAGGTAACAAAATATTTATTCTTTCAAATTCTTGAGATATACCTATAAGTAGAAACAGCTATTTTGATTATTAATCATTTCTTGCTCATCCAACCTCATGTTTACACTTTTGGACCTTTCATCTTTCGTAATCGAGACACTGCTCGGCTCGTGTCGTTAGTACTTTACGATAACACGTGAAGGTCCTATTAACCTCACCATCCACCCGAAAGAGACGGGAAAAACTATCTGCCATCATACTCAAACCTTTGTTACATGAGTTATATAGTGACTACGAGAAAGAAGGTTCAAGTTATGACCAGGAAATGTAACACTTTTTTGTAAGTTTCGAGTGGCTACCTCTAATCTCCACCCGGCCCACAAAGACGAAGAATTCCTTATTGGGTAAAGTACTGAAGGAAAGCTCGATCCAAATAGGCCTCAGAAGCCCGCATATCATTTTGCAGTATTTCAAGAATTAATCTAAATAACCGTCCATCGTTTAAATTAAAAATAGTCGACAGAGGTATAATATATGTATAATTTATGTATTATATATGTATAATTATATATAATTAATATATAATTTATGTATATGGCTAAAAAATAATAATAATAAATACGACCGACTATTTATGTAAAGATCCCGTTACTAAATCCAGCCCATACAAGGCGAAAGAGTTACAGAAACTATGTTTATATTAATTCTAGATTTGAAAATTATATTTTGTTGTGCATTCACATGTTGAAATTCAATATTATTTGTTAATCGCTATACTGAATTTTAACAAAAAAAGGGGGGGGGGGGGGTAATTTTGCCGCTTTACTGAATATTGGAAATGAAAAAGTGAAACAACATGGTAAGACGGAAGCAAACAGAATTGATATCAAGACTTCTTTGTTTAGGAACTACTCATAGTAGATTTTCTGGAAAAAAAATAAAAAAAATCGAACCAAAAAAAATGTATTCTATTTTAAATGCCACTTGAATTATAGATAAAATTAATGTAACAGAATTATATATAGTAATAAAATGAATGACAAAGGATTACTACTACATAAAGTTAGCATCACATAAAGTCAAATCTAATTAGTTACTTATTTTTCTAATTAGTTACTTATTAAGTTTTACATCCAAATGCGTCTCTGAAATATTATTGTATATATATCATCGTCACTTCCATCTTCTCCATCAAAATCTTTTTAAGAGCAAACCCTTTTATAAACATGGTTCACAAGATGTAAAAGATTTCAATGAAGAAGATAGAAAGTGAAGATGCTCGTTACACAACTTCTAGTATCCAGAACGTATTGGCCCGACTAATCAGTACTCTGAATTACACAAGACAACAATAAGCTTTGCGCCATATAACGTTTTAGTTGACAAACCTATGATTAGAAAACGAAGACAGATGGTCTTTTTATACTACTGTCAGTCACAAGAAATAATTCTAATGAAATATTTCATTTGGAAATTCATTTATGATTTGGAAAAACTAGATTTGCATTGTATTCTAGATCCTACAGTTACCATTTTTCAGAGAAAATATGCAAATTTTTTCTTCATTTTTTCCTGTTCTTTAGAAGAATTTTAGGCAAGTCATTAACGAGACATGGTATCATATGATATCATTGGCATTAGGGATGTACATGGGCCAGGTTGGTTCACTTTTTATCAAAACCAAACCAAACCAACTATATCGGTTTGGATTGGTTTGGTTTTTTCAGGTTATTTTGTTACGTGAACATTATTTCAATCTTACTTTGTTAAAGTTATAGATAAATCTTTGATAAGTGTCACACCTCCTTTTTCCCGAGGGGATATGGGAGTTTTTCCATTTTAAGTGATATTATTCGAAATGAGATTATTTATTTAAATCAAAGTCGCCACTTGGGATAATTATGGTATCCCAAGTCACCGATTTATTTTAAATCTCAAATCGAGGAAATTGACTCTTATTTATGGTCTGCGAACACAGAAGACCGGGTAAGAAATTCTGGTAACCCGGGAGAAGGTGCGAGGCACTCCCGAGTTCTGTGGTTTTAGCACAGTCGCTCAACTATTAATAATTGGCCTAATTATCTGATTTAATACATATTTGAAACCTATTGTGTATTTTTAACTTTTTAACCGTTTTTAATATTTGTGAAATTTGTTTGAACAAGTCGCGGTGTCGCGCACTCGCTTGTTTTTGTACACATTGCGAATCGCGCCACGTGAAACGTACCCCCGATTTGCAACATGTTTTTTTTTTTTGGATGAAGTAAGGTGTTTCATTAATAAAAGACATCAAGAAGATGCAAAGTTACAAAAGAATAAAAGCACTAGCGCACAAAAATACTAGTTTGTTAGCCCCTTTACATCAGGGAATTAACAAAATCAAAAATTTGATCAAAGCTAATTACAGGAGTTAACTTAGTCCAGCAAAAAAGGTTAAGCAGACATGTAGCTTTAAGAGAGTGAGTTGGAGCTGAGATCCCATCAAAACATTTATGATTCCTTTCATTCCACAAGCACCAAAAAATAACTGCAGGGATCATCACCCATATCTTCTTGATGGTCTTTTCAACTCTCCATAGGCTCCAGCTTGCATATGCTTCACCAACATGCTGTGGCATGACCCATTGAATGCCAAAGAGATAATAGAACATATTTCATAGTTCCTTGGCCACTCTACAATGCAAAAACAGATGGCTGACTGACTCGGAGCTGCTTTGACACATAACATCTATTTACCAATTTATAACCCCTTCTGTTGAGATTGTCTTGTGTTAAACATGCTTCCTTAAGAGCAATCCAGCTGAAGCAGATGACCTTTGTAGGCAGTTTGGTCTTCCAGATTTGCTTCCAAGGCTAGGAATCAATTATCTGATTCTGGAAACTTAATAGCTGGTAGCATTCCTTCCCTGTGAAAAGGTTGTTGTCTCCCCAACTGAGTCTGTCAGCTTTGGTTTCAACAATGGTGCACCTCTCTAAACTAGCTAGTAATTCCAACACGCTATCTATCTCCCAATCCTGAACATATCTTCTGAATAATACATTCCAACAGTTTCCACATCTATTTTGAGCAATAGAGGAATTCTTATCTTGGGCAATCTGGAACAGATTTGGGTAGATCTCCATGAGTGGAATATTGTTTAACCATTTATCCTTCTAGAAACTAATGTTCACACCATTTCCAGCCCTGAAAGATACTTGCTCAAAGAATTTATTTCCCAACTTGCTGATGTGCTGCCAAGGACCAACCTCATGAGACGACGTAGATGTATTTGTTCTCCAGTTGTCCCTTCTACCATGTTTAGTAACAATTACTTCTTTCCAAAGGCTTGACTCATCTGCACCGAACCTCCATAGCCATTTCATGAGCAGACTTTTGTTATGTAAGGCCAAGTCTCTAATACCCAGACCTCCATTGCTTTTTGATTGTGTGACTTTGGACCACTTGACGAGATGGTATTTGCGGGAGGTGCTGTTTCCTTCCCAGAGAAAGTCTCTCCTGATCTTGTCTAGCTTCTTAAGTACCTTGCTAGGGATGGGAAATAATGACAAGTAGTAAGTGGGGATGCTATCAAGGACACTATTGATGAGAGTTAGTCTCCCTCCCATGGAGAGATAGTGCATCTGCCAAGCTGCCAATCTCTTTTCAAACTTTCCAATGATCCCATTCCAGATTTTAGTGTTCTTGTATTTGGCACCAAGGGGGAGACCTAGATAGGTGGTAGGGAATGACCCAATTGTACAACCCATAATGTTGAACGATTCCTCTAGGTTAGGCACATCATTGACCGGGTACATTACACTTTTCGACATGTTGATATGTAAACCTGATAGTGCTTCAAAGAGGAGAAGTGTCAAATTCAAATACAGTAGTTGTGATGTAATAGGCTCACAAAAGATGAGTGTATCATCGGCATATAGTAAATGTGACATTGTGACTGAGTTCCCGATATTAGTACCCATATTAAAACCCTGAATCCACTACAACTGATTGGCCTTATCCAATATTTTTCCCAGTCCTTCCATTGCTATAATGAACAAAAAAAAGGGAGAGGGGATCTCCTTGCCTGATCCTTTTTTGAGGAGAGAAAAAATCCACTGGACCATTATTGACTATCACTGAGTATTTCACAGTTGAGATGTTGAATCTGATCCATCTGTCTCCGAATCCCATTTTCCTAAGAATAGGGATGAGATAGGACCAGTTTAGCGGGTTGAATGCCTTTTCTATGTCAAGTTTGCACATCACACCAGGTTCACAACTTTTAATCCTCCAGTCAAGGGTTTCATTGGCAATCAGTGATGCATCTGTGATTTGCCTGTGTTTTATGAAGGCATTTTGATGTACAGAGACCAGCTTGCCAATAATCTTCTTTAGTCTCTCTGCTAGAAGCTTCGAGATAATTTTGTACACACTTCCTATGAGGCTAATTGGCCTATAATCTCTCAACTCCATGGCTCCTTTCTTCTTGGGAATTAGTGTAATGAATGAAGCATTGCATGATTTAATCATATGGCAGTGTTGGTGGAAGTGGTTGAGAGCCCCCAATACTTCTGGCTTGATAAATTCCCAAGCTTTTTGAAAGAATGCCATGGTAAACCCATTTGGACCTGGAGCTTTATTTGGGGCACAAGACTGGATAACAGCATGGACTTCTTCTTCATCGAAAACTGCTTCTAACATTTCGTTGTCAACTGCTGAAATTCTGGCCACCTCCTCAAAATTGGTTGTAGGCCTCCAAACTTCATTTTCAGTATACAGGTTATGGTAGTAGTTTAGGATTTCTTTCTTGATCAACTCCTTGTCATCAATTACTTCACTGCCCACCTTGAGCTTGTCTATATTATTGTATCTTCTATTTTAATTGGACAGTTTTTGGAAGTATTTAGTGTTCCTGTCTCCTTCTTTGAGCCACCGACATCTAGACTTTTGTCTCCATGAAATCTCCTCAGCTTTGGCCAAGTTCTGTAGCTCCAATTTCAAACTCAGAATCCTTTGTTTTTCAGATTGTGTAGAGACTCTATTTTCTATAGCCTGCTCAAGGACTGAAAGTTCATCAAGTGCTTTGCCTCTTCTATCATCCATTCTGCCATAAACCTCTCTGTTCCATTTGCTTATATCCTTTTTTAGGTTCCTCAATTTTTGGACGAGAATAAAATCAGGCGAGCCACCAATCATGTAGTTCTGCCACCAATCCTTTATCATATCAATGAACCCATCTTGCTGCAACCATATGTTCTCGAACTTAAAGTAGGATGTTGTTGCTTCCCACTCACCACACTCCAGTAGTAATGGCTTTTGATCAGAGATAAACCTTGGAAGTGCTATCTGTTTGATAGCTTTGAAACTTTCATTTCACTCCGAGGAGATTAGAAAGCGATCAATTCTGGAAGCCTGGAGATAATCCTCTCCCCTTGACCATGTATATTGTGCCCCTTGAAGGGGTGAATCGATTAATTCAAGGTCTAATATAATGTTTGAGAAGTTCCTCATGGCACCAGATTTTATAGTACAGTTGAATCGTTCATTCTCGAATCTGCAAACATTAAAATTGCCACCAATCACCCATTGTTCACCCCATAGCCCCCTCACTGCTCCCAGCTCCTGCCAAAACTCCATCCTCTCTATGTTTGAATGTGGACCATACATACCTGTAAAGCACCACCTAAAATCTTCATGCAAGCTTTCAAGGATACAAGTTATTGAGAATCTACCTTGATAGGAATCAATACACCTCCATAGTCTCTTGTCCCATAGAACAATAATAGCCCCTCTGGTACCACTTGCCTTCAACTCTTCCCATTTAGCCCATCTATTCCCCCATACTTGGTGAACAATACCTGCAGGGCAGTTATCTGTTTTAGTTTCTTGAAGACACAAAATATCAGGTTTCCATCTGCGGACCGGTGAACTAATAGTGGTCCGTTTATTATTATCATTAATCCCCCTTATGTTCCAACTAAGAATTTTGATCTTCATCTTTTAACTTCCTTGCCTCGCCTGCCCCTTTCCTTCCTGCTACTACCCTTATAATTAACACCATATATTAAATTAAGCACTTCGTTCTCACCTTTTTTCTTGCCCTTCTTCTTTTCTGAACTTGAGCAGTTCCTATTTTGAATCTGAGCCCGACGTTTCTCATCCATTCTCAGAATTAAGTCCATAATTTCATGTTCAAAGCCTGCATGATTAATCCCGAAGGTCTTATATGCTTTACTCAACATTTTCTTTGTCCACTTTGAAATCTCGAGCACAGTAGGCTTCTGCACCATCTGTAAATTAGGCTGCTCATCTTTATACCATGGAAATGACAGTGAATTACTGTAAGATGAGGTAGAGTACTGAGAGTCAGAGCATGTAATAGTGGTGGAAGCAATTTTATGCCACTTTGTGAATAAAGAAAGTCCCCAGAGATTGTCTCTGAAATTTTCGGCTTCATCGTCGGCCTCCTCATCTGCTTCTATTTGGGGGTCGTTTGTGAAATCGCGTGGTGGATTGGAGTGGTTGGAAGCAATCTGTTGTTGGATTGTCGATGATGTGCTGGTAGCCATGGCCCAGTTATATAACCAAGGGATGGGCCTGATCCCTTTAACTATCAACTCCTTTATTGGCTTGTGCAGCTTGGGCCTTTTGTTCTTTGCATTGGTCTGATTGTTTGGGCCTTTAGTATAGTAGGTTTTATCTGCTCTGAGGCCCGCTGTGTGATAACATTTATTTATAGCTGGAGCGGGTCGGTTATAGTCGCTGGCCATTCCAAAACCACTCTCCCGCCTTTACCCTAGCCGCTTCCTGCCTCGATGGCAGTTCAAACAGGAAAGTATTATGAGAGAGAGGAATTACTCTCATGCCGGAACAAACCTTTCATCTGCTCATAAACCATGTTCGCAGCACCTCTGGATTCGGGCTGTGATTGAAAGGGTCATTTAGAGTTCCCACAAGTTAACTCGATAGGAACTGGTGATTTTCAGCAACTGTTACTGGGTTGGACTGGAACCGGCTATCCTTTGGCATTACTGGTTGCTTCCTCAACTCCGGTCATTGAGAAATAGCAGCTGCACCAAGATAAGAACTCATTTTTGGAATATTGGGCCTCATGCGTCTTACAACTGTGTATGATTTATCCAGAAAGCGTAGAATTTTCCCAGCTATGTCTCCCCATCCCCTGTTGTAATCTGGTTCCGGGATGATTACTGCTATTTTCTTGTCTCCCAGCCGTGTTTCGATTCGAACGAATCGACCATATATGTTGTATTTTTGATACACTCTATAAATGTACTCTTGTATCTTCTTCCCCCAGCGTCTATAAAAATTCCCCACTCCGTTTGATGCTTGTTTAAGAGCATCGCAGACCCACCAGAGATTCTCTTCGTCGACCTTAATACTGCTTGAAAACCTTCTGCCTCTTTTGATTAAAACGTACCACCCATCGCCGGCATCGATTAACTCAAAAGATTTATCACCTGAAAGAAAGAAAATCTTGTCTTCCATGAGAATCGGAAGTAAATTTAGAACAAAAAGTTACTCCAGGACATGTTTGGAAGAGAGAGAAATAAAGGGCACATTTCCCAAGTCAGAGCTTTTTTCCTATTAATCAACATATTAATTTTTATTATTAGCATGAAAAGCGCACTTAAGTTGGGATTTATGTATCGTGACCATGCCAAGAGAATCGTACCCATGACCACGATGATTTATTAATCTACGAAATTCATCAATTGATTACTTTTCTAAGTTCAAGATCGTGTGTTAAAGTTGAGAGTCATGGAGCCATGTATTGGATTGGAATAAATGCTGGCAGCTCAACATTCATCAACTATTAGCCTAAACTCATACCCAGTTGAACCAAACACTACGTCCTGACCTTCCATGAAAGCCGAGGTCTATCAGTACACAAATGAAATTCAAATTTCGAAGTACTACAACCACAAATCTTATTTCAACTTCCTGATTTTATAACCAATGATGACAGAACAGAGAAAAATTACATACTCCCTAGTCCAATAGCAACTTTATCCCTACTCACAAATTTTTAGTTCTGAGAAGCTTGCATAAATTACAGACCAAAGACCTCATCAATATCTGTATTTCAACACTATTTGAACATAAATCAAAGAAGAATTGATCTAATTACATGATTGTTCCCACAAAACTTAAATCACACATGTAAAACAGTGAAATAAGAGGTATTATTCTACTAACTACACAATCCGTAACAAATTGAATAGGTATATCAAATATTCAAATATGTTCAGTCCATAACTAATCAACACAACCAAAATCTAAGTAAACAATCACAAACTCAATATGAGTAATCCAGAATTTAATCCATAGACTCAAGTAGAGAAAATAGGTGAGAATGTAGCGACCCGGCCGGTCATTTCGAGAGTTATAGCCCCGTTTTCCCTATTTCTACTTTTTTTTGTGTTATTCAGCTATATTATATTATATCGGGTTAGTTGGTTTGGGACCGGAGTGGTTTCAGAGTGAATTGAGATACTTAGTCTCTTAAGTAGAAACTTAAGTTGGAAATGTCAACCGGATGTTGACATATATGTAAACGATCTCGGATTTGAATTCTGATGGTTCTGTTAGCTCCGTTAGGTGATTTTGGACTTAGGAGTGCGTCCGAAATGTGATTTGGAGGTCCGTGGTAGAATTAGGCTTGAATTGGCGAAATTGGAAATTTGGCGATTTCGGTCGGCAGTGGAAAATTTGATATCGGGGTCGGAATGAAATTTCGGAAGTTGGAGTAGGTTCGTAGTGTCATTTGTGATATATGTGCAAAATTTGAGGTCATTCGGACGTGGTTTGGTTGGTTTCGGTATCGGTTGCCGAATTTGGAAATTTAGAAGTTCTTAGGCTTGAATCCGAGGGTAATTTGATGTTTTGATGTTGTTTTGAGTGATTCGAAGGTTCGACTAAGTTGGTATGTTGATATATGACTTGTTGGTATTTTTAGTTGAGGTCCCGAGGGCCTCGGGGTGATTTCGGGTGGTTAACGGATTTGTCGAAGTTGGAAAATGCATTTGAAGCTGCTGCTACTGCTATTTTCGCACCTGCGGAAGAAAGAGTCGCAGGTGTGAGGCCACTGGTGCGCGTGGGGAGTTCGCAGGTGCGAGCAATACTGGGCTAGGCAGAATGCGCAAGTGCGAGTTGGAGGTCGCATCTGCAAGCCCGTAGGTGCGAAACCTGGGGCGCAGATGCGGAAAGGGGAATGCTGGACAGGCTTCGCAGATGCGGCGCGCCACGCGCAGGTGCGACGAATTTGCCGCAGATGCGGAGACTGGACGGATAAGTGAGTTGCGCAGGTGCGGCTCCTTGGACCGCAGGTGCGGTCGCGCGAGTGCGAGTAAATGACCGCAGGTGCGAGAAGCCTGGGCAGAGGGTACATATTGCACACTTCGCGAATTTTGGTGTAGTTTTAACCATTTTTATTCAGTTTTGGAGTTTTTGGAAGAGATTTGAAGAGGGAATCAAGGGGGTTTCATTGAGGTAAGTTACTTGAGCCCCAATACTTGTATATATGGTGATTTTCCGTTGTTTAATCATTGTAATTAGTGAAAATGAGGGGTTAGGACTTGGGATTTTTGGAGAAGTAATTTAAGGATTTGAAGGACCAAACGATGTCGGATTTTGAAGAATTTTATATGGTTAGACTCGGGAGAGTACGAGGTTTATTATTCTGCCATTTTGACTGATTTCGAGACGTGGGCCCGGGGCCGGGTTTTGGCCGATTTCGAATTTTTGGCATATTTTATAATTTTTATTGTGGAATTCGATTCGTTAGCCTATTTTGATGGTATTAATCTGATTATGGTTAGATTTGGAGCTTTTGGAGACCAAGTCCAGAGACGAGGGCATCCCGGAGTAGGGTTTTACGCTGTTAAGGTAAGTAACAGTTTTAACTCTGGCTTTGAGGGTATAAACCCGGAGATTTGACATCACGTGATTGTTTGGAAGTGATACCCACGCTAGGTGACGAGCGTGTGGGTGTGCATTGCGAGGGATTGAGACTTGGTCCGTCCCGTGATGCTGTGAGGCCTAATGGCTATTATTTGTGGTTATGTATTTATATGTTGTTGAACTTGTTTGCCTTCATGTTAGAGATCATGCTTAGGCTTTATTCATGTTCACATTATTTATACTCAGTCATAAAAACTATTGTACATGTTTACCTCAGTCTCTATTATTTACTAATATGTTGTGATACATGATGTGGGCAGTGTTCCCTTATTTGTTGATGATGGCGAGGCTAGTGAGGTACATGATTGAGTGAGGCCGAGGGCCTGGTTGTGAGGATATTAATACCATAGCGCGTGAGTTGTCCGCGTAGCACGTGAGTTGACCGTGCGGGTCCAGGTATTGATACCATAGTGCGTGAGTTGTCCGCATAGCACGTGAGTTGACCGTGCGGATCCAGGTATTGATATGATGGCACGTGAGTTATCCGTGCTTTGCGCTTGGCTTTGGGAGCCCCTCCGGAGTCTGTACACACCCCCAGTGAGCGCAGAGTGTTGAGCGTTGAGTGTTGAGTGCGAGTGATGAGTGATGGAGTGACACAGCTATGAGGTTACATTTACTTTTGCTGTTGCTGCATTTACCTGTTAATTTCCTTGTAGTCTTATTGATTTATGAAATTACCTGTCTACTCCTGTTTGTACTTAACTGTGAAAATAAATAATTGGACTGTTTTACTTAGCTCGTCACTACTGCTCAACTCCTTAGTTATTTCTGTTACTTGCTGAGGTGGTTGTACTCATACTACACCCTGCACTTTATGTGCATATCCAGGTGAGTTAGAGCGCGGCGATCGTTGAGTTCAGGCCGGCTATCTGTGAAGATTGCAAGGTAGCTGCTAGCGTCCGCAGGACCTTATTACTCCTTTTGTCATTTCTTCTTTTGGACAGTTAGACAGTTTATATATCTTAGTTTATAATTTTAGACGCTTATGACTTAGTGACACCCCGATGTTTGGGGCTCGTTTCCGTATTTTTCTATATTATATTTAGAGTTGATTTAGCTTATGAAAAATTTAAATGTTGAAATATTTTATTAAATTCTTATAATCGGTTTTGTAGTAATATTTTGGGAAGTAGGCTTGCCTTGTAACACGATAGACGCCATCATGACCATGATTAGATTTTGGGTCGTGACAAAGAATTTACATACCCAAAAGCGGTAAAACTGCACTAAACGACCAAGCAAGGTCGGGATGTTTTAATGAGGGGAACTATGGAACGGTTGCTAGGGTTCTCCAAAGGTGGAGGGATCCGTCCTCTTAGTTTTGGGGGAATCTAGGATGTTTTCATGAAGAGGGGGGATCCGATTGGGCTGGGCGGATGAGTTAGGTGTTAAGGCAACTGAGCCGTTTTGGAAATTGGCCCAGTCCGGTCTTGGATGCTAAAAAAAATGGCCTCTTTTTTCTTTCTTTCTTTTCTTGATTTTTCTTTGATTTTAAATCCTAACCAAATTAATCAAGCACCTAAATTAATTCCTAAATCAAATCTAATTTGTGGAATTAAACCTAATTATCTATTTTTAACATTTGAATAATTAATTAATTTAAAACTAATGAGAGGAAATTAACAATCAAAGACTAAAAATTTAAAATATAAAATGACCATGGTATTTTTTTTTTTTGTGATTTTCATTTAATAATGCAACTAATAAATGTAATTAAATCCTAAAATACAAATAAAACCTAAAATGCTATGCAATGAATATTTTAGATATTTTTTGGTATTTTCTTATAATTTAGGTTATTAAATATGCAACTCAATGCAAACGCAAATTAGCAAGAAATTCCTAGAAATTCTATGAAAAATAAAATTAATTAGAAAAAATCTATTTTTTTGTGGATTTTATAGGAGTATGTTTTGTGAGGCAAATATTACGTGCTCACAATAAGTGAATATATTTTTAGTAAAAGTTAAAAAAATTGACAAATATATGATCTATGAAAATATTCTAATGGGGGAATTCTTAGTCATCTAACAATAATTTTTCGTTAATGTACACTTTCAAGGTTAACCGAATTTAATAATTAAATATAAAAATTAACATGATACCTAAATAATGATATGTTCTATTTAATTTTAAATTATCGAAATACTATTTTAAATTCGTAAAAAGATATAAGAAATCTTGACACATGAATATGAAAAACAAAGAGATAATTGACGTATTTCAATAACACTTGATAAGAAAATGATGCAACCATTATTTAAAGTAAATAAAAGTGAATGCACTACTTCATAGTTCTATTAAATATTACATCCCATGAGAGAATCCCAAATATTTTTACATTTTAAAACAAAATTCAATATAAAGTCTTAAAAGTATATATAAAATTTATATATTTATATGTCGGTTGGTTCAGATTTTTTTACTCAGTACCAAACCAAATCAAACCAAACCTAGTCGGATTTTTAAATCTGTTTGGTTTAACTTTTCGGTTTGGTGCGGTTTTTCGGTTCGGTTGAAATACCCCTAATTGACATATTGAGTTTCAAAGTTTCTTATACTAGTACCAACTAAATGAGAATAGGCAAGGGTTTAAATGTATCTACTAAATATAACTGTTTTTTAATGTGAATATATGATTATATAATGTATGTTTGAACATATTATTGGATGGAGTCGATTTAAGGTTTCACAATGTATGAACTAGGAACTCAAATTTGAAAAGAGAAACTAAAGGATGGAAATTTGGATATTTTCTGTGTGTTTTCAGTTTCTCGCTACCAAGAGACAGTGAAATTGACACATTCTTTGTGTTTAATTTTGTCACGACCCGAAATCTTACCCGTTGTGATGACGTCTATCTAAATACTAGGCAAACCGATAACATTAATAACCCACAATATTTTTTAAATACGGAAAACATCATAATTAAGTTTAAGAGAAAATTCCACCAATACTAGGTGTATATATATTCCCAAAACCCTGTGTCACTCAGTACATGAGCATCTATACGTTATAAGTCTGGAAAACACGGTCTAAAATAGTCTGTGGCCAAATACAGTAAACAAGGAGATAGGGAAGGAGAGACAAGGTCTGCGAAACAAGGCAACTACCTCTGAATCTCCGAAAAATCAACTATGCGAAAGAATCAACACCTACTATGTCCGGAATCACCTGGATCTGCACAGAAGTGCAGGGTGTAGTATGAGTACAACCAACTCAGTACGTAACAATAATAAATAAAGAACTGAAAGTAGTGACGAGCTTCACAGCTAAGTCCAAATACAGTACTTTCCAACGTGAAAAGGTAGGCATGCTTTCAAGTTCGACATTTAAAACTCCACAGCAATTTCATATCAAATTTTAATTGAAACAGAAATAATATCTTTCAAAGTTTTCCAAAACAGTAATATATGACAGCTGAAATGCAGCAATAATGAAATCAATGCATCCTCACAGAGTAATAGTCACTCAATCCTCCCATTCACTTCAACTTCATAGTCACTCTTTTCTCACAGTCACTCATTCCTCACAGTCACTCAGTACTTGACACTCGCATCCAGTAGGTACCTGCGCTCACTGGGGGTGTGTACAGACTCCGGAGGGGCTCCTTCAGCCCAAACGCTATAACAAGCCAATCATGGCATAAATCAATAAAATATACTGCGGCGTGCAGCCCGATCCCATAAATATCCTCACAATTAGGCCCTCAGCCTCACTAAGTCATTAACCTCTCCAGTCTCTCGGGCTCTCAGAAATCTTGATAAGCAGCCCAACAACAGTGATATGATGCATCAATAATGAACAAGAGAGACTGAGATGTAATATGCAAGTAAAATCATGTCCGAGTACAAAATTATAATTTAATAGATAATTCAGCATGTACACGACCTCTGTGGGTCCTAACAGTGTCAACACATGGTTTAAACATGATTTATAGTTCAATTTTCCTAATACGTGGAAAAATGTACGGGTAACAACAATTTATTCAACTACAGAGATCCATGAAATTGACCAAGTCACAATTCTTACGGTGCACGCCCACACGCCCATCACCTAGCATGTGCGTCACCTCAAAACCAATCACATAACACATAATCCGGGGTTTCATACCCTCCGGACCAAATTTAGAACTGTTACTTATCTCGAACGATACGTTCTTCAACCTTGCGACACACAAAGCACCACGCAACGGCTTCCAATAGTCTCAATCTATACAAAATATTAATTAGCGATGTAAATTTATGGTCAAATCTTTGTTTTTCTTATTTAGGTAAAAGGTTCAATCTCATAAATTTTTAATGTCTAATCTCAGATCCCTTGACAAATAAATTCAATATGTAGCTTAATATCATCATTAAGTGCTAATACCTTATCTTCAAACCTTAAATATTCATACCCATATACTAGTGAGTAATAAAATAATAGAAGTGAATATTCAGATACCTTGAAAGAAAATTAATGGAGATTATTGAACCCTTGATTTGTCTGGAGCGCCGTAGAAACTAATCGCCTCATAGCTACCGAAAAAAAATTTAAAACGTCCATCAACATGAGAAAAGATAAGCAACTATTTCGTTGCAATGCAAGCAGAAACTTAAGAAAGTTGTCTGCGTTTTTTCTTTCCCCTAGGAGACCAAGTGAGTGCTTGATTCTTATCCCCCTTTATAAAGCTATATAAAAGACCTTGTCCAGCAATTATTTCAACTCTCAAATGGCCCCGGTCCAAACTCAAATGTCCAGCTGGTTCAATGATAAATTGTTTTACCTTTGTACATTCTATTTTACCCCTAGCTGATTTATGACAAACATTTTTAATACTATTTTATCCCAAAAATCATTGTATAAACTCTCTTTTTATCCTTTAAGTTTGTCGGGAAACAACATGTCTATCCTCGTAAGGTAGGGGTAAGGTCTGCGTACACACTACCCTCTTCAGACCCCACAGTGTGAATAATACTGGATATGTTGTTGTTGTTGTTGTAAGTTCGTTATGTAACTCCAAACTTCGGTATCCCGAAAATCAAGCCTTGTAATCCCTTAAGATATAATAATTTCAACTTCTTAATTCTAGTATCCGGTACATATTATATGTTCAACTAATTAAGATATTAGTATTCATACTCGAGCCTAACTCAAAAGTTCACTTTTAAAATATCGAATTATTACAAATTTCCTCTGTTTTCTCAGCAATGCATGTGTCCCGATCCTATTTTAGAATCAAATTTTTAGACATCTTCAACTTTTACATAGTTCTCTTGGATTCTTAACATGCATGTAATCCGATCCGTTAATTATAGCTGATCTTTCTTTTCCCCTTACAATCATCCAATTTTATTTACATTATCACAATATTTCTCAAACTTCTGGACATCTTTTTGAAGAAGAGGAGAATGATAACATGCCAATATGCTTATTTCTGACAAGCCTTCGGTCTCTTTCTTCCCTTTACAAACTTTAATCGATTTATAATGAAAGCAGGAGTGTCAAATGGGCGGGTTGGATCAATTTTGGGAGGGTCAAAATGGGTTGAGTTAATTATTGGACGGGTCATTTGACCCGCCCAAAAGTTACTTGGGCTAAAATGGGCTGGGTCAAGATGGGCTAAAATTAGGTCATAGCCCAACCCGCCCAACTCTTATCAAGCTTTACTTAATATGTGTTGCTTTCTTATGAATTGTATAATTACTAAGCAAGACTTTTTTTCTTTTGTTATCGTCATATATAACATATCAAACAAAAAAAAATATTTCTAAGATAGTTTGACAAAGTTATTCATGGATCAATTTGGGCTTGAATTCAGTCCAACTTTAAATGGGTTGAGATAAGTTTGGTCAAGATAAACTGAGCTCAATTAATTAGCTGGTCAATAACCCACCCAACCTTAAATAGGTTGGGCGGGTCATTTGGGTTTGGGCCAAATTTGACTGCTCTCAATGAAAGGTAGTTATAAAACAAACCTATTAAAATATGAGATAAATTTTGGTTGATATGAGGTATTTTGAAACGTGAAATTCACAGTCTCAAAGTTTTCTTAGTCTACGCTAGAGCTCCACTAAAGTCAATAGCGAAAAATAAGACGATTTACTAACGACAAAGATCTTAATAGTCCGGAAGCTGTATAATGGAACGGATAATCTTAAAGCATTTCAATTAATGCAGGGGTAAATTGAACATCAATTAATTATTTCATTTTTATAAAGGAAAAACAAAAAGAAAATCAAATTTCGGATTTTCGTTTCAAACCCCAAGAAGAGTTGTTCTTATACAATTACTTATTTCAGTCAAGAGAGAGAGTTCTTATTAGTCTACCAGATAAAGTAAAGAGAAGAACTAAAAAGTACAGCTTTAATCGAGACACTGCTCGGCTCGTGTCGTTAGTACTTCAACATACGGATAATACGCAAGGGTCTTATTAATCTCACCATCCACCCGAAAGAGACGGGAAGACTATCTGCCATCATGCTCGAACCTTTGTTGCATGAGTTATTCAGTTATATAGCTGACTAGGAGAAAGAAGTTTCAAGTTATGACCTATGTTAGGAATTGTAACACTTTTTTGTAAGATTCGAGTGGCTACCTCTAATCTCCACCCAGCCCACAAAGAAGAAGAATTCCTTATTGGGTCAAGTACCGAAGGAAAGCTCGATCCAAATAGGCCTCAGAAGCCCGCATATCATTTTGCAGTATTTCAAGAATTAACCCAAATAGCTACACATCGTTTAAATTAGTGGAATTATAATATATGCATAATTTATGAATTATGTGTGTAGAATTATATACAATCAATATATAATCTATATATATGGCTAAAAAATAATAATAATAAATACGACCGACTATTTATGTAAAGATCCCGTTACTAAATCCAGCCCATACAAGGCGAAAGAGTTACAGAAACTATGTTTATATTAATTCTAGATTTGAAAATTATATTTTGTTGTGCATTCACATGTTGAAATTCAATATTATTTGTTAATTGCAATACTGAATTTAAAATAAAAAAGGGGGGGGGGGGGGGTAATTTTGTCGCTTTACTGAATATTGGAAATGAAAAAGTGAAACAACATGGTAAGACGGAAGCAAACAGAATTGATATCAAGACTTCTTTGTTTAGGAACTACTCATAGTAGATTTTCTGGAAAAAAAAAAGAAAAAAAATCGAACCAAAAAAAATGTATTCTATTCTAAATGCCACTTGAATTATAGATAAAATTAATGTAACAAAATTATATATAGTAATAAAATGAATGACGAAGGATTACTGCTACATAAAGTTAGCATCACATAAAGTCAAAGCTAATTAGTTATTATGTTTTACATCCAAATGCGTCTCTGAAATATTATTGTATATATATCATCGTCACTTCCATCTTCTCCATCAAAATCTTTTTAAGAGCAAACCCTTTTATAAACATGGTTCACAAGATGAAAAAGATTTCAATGAAAAAGATAGAAAGTGAAGATGCTCGATACACAACTTATAGTATTCAGAACGTATTGGCCCGACTAATCAATACTCTGAATTACACAAGACAACAATGAGCTTTGCGCTATATAACGCTTTAGTTGACAAACCTATGATTAGGAAAACAAGACGGGTGATCTTTTTATACTACTGTCAAGCACAAGAAGATAATTCTAATTAAATATTTCATTTGGAAATTCATTTATGATTAGGAAAAGTCAGATTTTATTGTATTCTAGATCCTGCAGTTACCATTTTTCAGAGATAATATGCTAATTTTTTCTTCATTTTTTCATGTTCTTTAGAAGAATTTTAGGTAAATCATTAACGAGACATGGCATCATATGATATCACTGACATTAGGGGTGTACATGGACCAGCTTGGTTCGGTTTTTATCAAAACCAAATCAAACCAATTATATCGGTTTGGATTGGTTTGATTTTTTCGGGTTCTTTTGTTACGTGAACATTATTTCAATCTTACTTTGTTAAAGTTATAGATAAATCTTTGATAAGTTAATATATTTTTGGTAAAAGTTAAAAAAATTGACAAACATATGATCTATGAAAATATTCTAATGGGGGAATTCTTAGTCATCTAACAATAATTTTTCGTTAATGTATACTTTCAAGGTTAACATAATTTAATAATTAAATATAAAAATTAACATGATACCTAAATAATGATATGTTCTATTTAATTTTAAATTATCGAAATACCATTTTAAATTTGTAAAAAGATATAAGAAATGTTGACACATGAATATGGAAAAACAAAGAGATGGTTGGCGCATTTCAATAACACTTGATAAGAAAATGATACAACCATTATTTAAAGTAAATAAAAGTGAATGTACTACTTCATAGTTTTATTAAATATTACATCCCATGAGAGGATCCCAAATATTTTTACATTTTAAAAACATCAATATAAAGTCTTAAAAGTATATATAAAAATTATATATTTATATATAGGTTGGTTCAAATTTTTTTACTCAATACCTGATAAACGGCCAAAATGCATATTTTTCGGTATACTTTCATCTCATAACTTGTGTGGTTACATGAGTTTTTGTAGTGAATTATGCTCATTATGTGCATTCTTATGTGTAGGGGCAAGTTGGACGAAAAGTGAGCAAAAGAAGTTGATTTAGAACCAAACGACAAAAGAAGAACTTTGTTCGTTCATTCTAATGTGCACACGAAAGAGTGAACGAGCTAGCTGAGGAAAAGCTTGAGAAAAAAATAGCGGATTATGGAAAAAAATAGAAGTGCATGAGAGACCTAGAAGGAAAAGAAAAAGAGAAGCACTTTGCTCGTTCACTCTCGCGTGCGCACGAGAAAGTGAACGAGCTAACCTAAAAAGGCTGTTCCGAAGTGGGCTTGGACTATTTCGCCCCATGCATACCCTATCACATATAAATAGTCCTTAAACTCACTTTTGAAGGGGATTGGACGTTTTTAGAAATGATTATCGACCGAAGGAAGCAAGAATACACTAGGAGCAAGGCAGAGAATTCTTCTACGAGTTTTTCACTTCCTTCTTCCTATTTTCACTATTGGTTATGATTTCTAGTATTATAGTTTTGCATCTATTATGAGTAACTAATTTATTATCTAGGGTTTTGATGGAACCTTTTGTAGGATGGATTCTTATTATGTGTTTATATTTTTGAGCTGTTGGATTTCTCTACTTATTCAACTGCGTGTTTATTGTTGTTGATTGAATGACCATCAATTGACTGTGCCTATTTAATGTGTATTGCTTGGAAAAGGGTACATATTTAGGTAATTATCGAACAACATCACTCCCAACGTATGTGAGGAATCAATACGGAGGATTTAAAAGTGGGATTAGGAATAACGAAATCTTGGTGCGATCTTAGTGAACGGTGAATTAGTGCCAGCTAGCGTAATTCGGAAGAATATGTCTAGTAAATTATTGTAGTTGCTCGGAAGAGAATTACAACACATGAAGTACTCACGATCGGTAGAGAATACTTAGGAAAAATTATAGAAAACGTAGCAGGGAGAATTCCGACAATTGGGAAAATCATAACTCTAGACCTCCTTAGTCTTGTTAGTTGATAATTTTACTACTTTTGTATTTGTTAATTACTTAGTTTAAAATAAAAATTACAATCTTTATAACTAGAAAATTATTTGAACTTGTATTTCTTAGCAATACTGAACAATTATAGCTAAGCCTTAGTTTTCTGTGGGATTCGACTCCGGACTTTTAGACCGGATTATATTTGCAGCGATCGCATATCCTTTTTAGGACTAGAGTTGGGCGTGATCAAATTTTGGCGTCGTTGACGAGGAACTAACAATGTAGCTGTATGTGTACATATTGCTAGGTTTCAAGTTTGAACTATTATTTTTGTTTTCTTGTATTTGATTTTTTTTTTAATTTTTGATTTACTTGTTAATTTGAGAAATATGGCATCGTGGATTTTTGGGAGTTTTGATGTTGGTAATTCTACTGTTGATCTTCCTTGTGTGTATTGTGGAGGAAACCACCTGTGAAAAAATTATCAAAATATTCCTCAGATCGAGTTATGTGCACCAACTCAATCTTATGTGTGGAATGTATGTGATATGTGTGATGGTCAAGATGGTCACTTTCATGGTTGTGCTTATCTTCCTCCAACCCCTTACTTTGATGGTTCTTCTTTTTGTTGTGAAGTTAATAGGAACAAAGAACCCAGGGATGATGACCTGAAAGAGATCAAGGATATGTTAAGGTGCCTTGTGGAACGAAATAATGAGAAACAACTGCACATATAAAGGCAAGATGCTACTATTCGCAACCTGGAGGCACAAGTGAGTTAACTAGTTGAAGCATTTAATGCTCAACAAGCTAATATTGTGGATAGTAGCCAAGAAAATCATGAATTAGATACCAAAAATGAGGTTCTAATGGAGGAGGTGAGAGTAAAACACCAACAATCTATCCAACTAGAATTTGAGGATGTCGATGTTGAAGAAGTAATACTAGAGTTAGCCAAGGATATTAAAGATACAAATTTAGTTGACTTTAGTGTGATTGGTGTAGAGGAGGTAAAAATCTTAAAGTTCATGTATTTGAGCGCCTTAGACCTCATTCCAAATACTTCTCTACATTATGTTCAGATGGTGAAATAAAAATTGATCCTTATGAGCATAAAAAGGAGTCAAGGGCAGAGGTCGATGAACCTTATATTTTGTAATTTTCAAGGCCATCTAGGCAAGGTGACACTCCTCGGTCGAGAGCCAAAAAGTGCATGAAATATTTTTTAAACCGTGGCTCGAAAGAATTTGTACCGCTCCAGGAGCATAATCTTAAAATTGAAGCAAAACTTGGGGTTCAATTCATAAGCTCGAGGTGGAGACAAAAAGTGATCCGCGTCGTGCCGCAACGTTAAATCAAATGCTTATTGGGAGGCAACCCAACTTTACTATTTTCTGTTACTTTTATTTTTATTTTTTTATTATTGCAGTGTTGTTTTTGATTTCTCTAGGAGCATGCGAAGTAAGGCTATTGGAAAAAAGCAAAAGCAAGAAAAATGGTCAGAAATAAGTGTGGGGTGCCCGCACAAAGAACCAAATCTGGGAGAAGTCTCAGTACCTCATGAGCTGCTAATGCATCGGCCTTTGGCCTACCAATGAGTTTCTTTTACCCTCTTGTATTTATGGGTGTGCATTGGGGACAATTCATATTTTAAGTGTGGGTGAAGAGACTGTTTGGGTGTTCCTGTGCTATTTTAGTTGTGTTATTGTATGTGTGTTGAAAAAATAAAAAATAAAAAATAAAAAAATAATTAGATAGAAATAATCCCTCTTGGTTTTTCTTATGGCCACAGTTCTTTTCCAAGAGATGACTCTTTGAACCGGGTAGTAATTCTTTTTTGTAGGTAGAATTTTCATAAAAGTTTTGGACTTTTTCTGACAATGGATTTCTTAGACAGTCTTCTTGAGGGAGTAAAGTCTAAAGAAAAAAAAATGCAAAAAGATTTTTCTTTTTCTTTCTTTTGTAGAACTGATAATGGAATGGAAGAACTTGAGTATATATGCTTTTTGACATGTATTGATTATCTTGTTTTGTGTTCTATGTGGCCACATGCCTTGAGAATATATGTGACTTTCTTTTGACGCTTAAGTTCATTTGTTGACTCCTATGATTACTTTTCATGTGCTGAATTAATAAGATGGATGTGCTTAGTTGTTTAACTAGAGTGTCGGGTCTGAGCCGTCCAGAAAGAATCATGTGCATTGTGTGATGTGAGGTCTTGATTATATTATGTGTTATCCTGTGTTAGTCTAGAACTTGCCTCGTGTGTTATTCGAAACGAAATAAGTAAGCTTTGTGAGTCTTGGAGATGATGTAGGCGTTTCTTTGATTGTCCATTGTGCTAGTATGCCACCATAAATAAAATTAATTCTTAGATAGCCCATTTGAGCCTATAAACCTTTTCTTTGGCACCCACATTACAAGCCGATTCCCTTTTTGTTCTTAATTAGATCTTTTGAACCTTTACCTCTGAAAGCACTTAAATCGCTAGAAGAGTAAGGTGAGAGTTGAGGTAGCTTTTGACTGGAATCACAGAAAGGCAAAAAGGTGCACGTATGTTTTGAAAGTTCATTAGCCGGGCAACCCAAGTATGGAGAGTGTTGAAAACAAATGAAAAAAATTAGAAAATACACCTCTTATTCCTCTTAATCCGAGCTAGTGAATGCATTGTTGTGCTTAAAGAAGAAGGTCCAAATTGTATATGATTTCGTGTCATTGCTTGAATTGGTCATGAAGAGTATGTATTTGAAAGTTAAGTGTAGTATATTAAAGTATTTAGGAGGGTTAGTCACTATACCCAAATATATCCTACACATCCCTTAGCCTACATTACAACTTGGAAAGACCTAATTGATCCTAGATTTCGCAAGCTTAAAGTAAGAGACATACATTACGGGCAAGCCTATAGAAAGACATCGGGATGCACATGAATTTTTTGAGAGAGTGAGCGAATTCTTTCGATTTGTAAGTCCTTAAATTATACTTGAATGCATATTTGAGTGTGTGGACTAATTTGTCTCTTTGGTTTGTGGTGAGGGTATATGATTTACAAAAGATTGGTTAAGTCCTGGCATTTTGAGTTGACACAAGAAGTGAGTCATAGAAGGGAATGTATTGGAGTCATCTTTTGATGTTAGGATGTTAGAAAAAGTCGCACAAATATTTTAAATAGTCTTGGTATGGGTATACTTTTGAAGAAAGATGTCAATAGCTCTTACGGTGAGTTCTAAGTGTTGGTATAAGCCATTGTCAATGGTATGATGCTTGAGTATATTTCGAAAATGTGTTTCTTACCATTGTGCTTAATTTTGAAAGTTGCTCGAGGACGAGAAAGATTTTAAGTGTGGGGTATTGATAAATAGCCAAAAATGCATATTTTCGGTGTACTTTCATCTCATAACTTGTGTGATTACGAAGGTTACATGAGTTTTTGTAGTGAATTGTTCTTATTACGTGCATTCTTATGTGTAGGAGCAAGCTGGACGAAAAGTGAGCAAAAGAAGTTGATTCGGGATCAAAAGACAAAAGAAGAACTTTGCTCGTTCATTCTGACGTGCACACGAGAGAGTGAATGAGCTAGCTGAGGAAAAGCTTGAGAAAAAAATCAGTGAATTATGGAAAAAAAAGAAATGGAAGTGCACGAGATACCTAGAAGGAAAAGAAAAAGAGAAGCACTTCTCTCGTTCACTCTCGCGTGCGCACGAGAGAGTGAACGAGCTAACCTAAAAAGGTTGTTCCGAAGTGGACTTATATTATTTCGCCCCATACGAACCCTATCACATATAAATAGTTCGTAAACTCACTTTTGAAGGGGATTGGACATTTTTATAAAGGATTATCGACTGATGGAGGCAATAATATACTAGGAGCAAGGCAGAGAATTCTTCTATGAGATTTTCACTTCCTTCTTCCTATTTTCATTATTGGTTATGAATTCTAGTATTGTAGTTTTGCATACTATTATGAATAACTAATTTGTTATCTAGGGTTTTGATGAAAACTTTTGTAGGATGAATTCTTATTACGTGTTTATATAATTGAGCCGTTGGATTTCTCTACTTGTTTAACTACGTGTTTATTGTTGTTGACTGAATGACCATCAGTTGACTGTGCCTATTTAGTTTGTATTTCTTGGAAAATGGTACATATTTAGGTAGTTTTTGAATAACATCACTCCTAACGTATGTGAGGAATCAATACAGATGATTTAAAGGTGGGATTAGGAATAACAAAACCTTGGTGCGATCTTAGTGAGCGGTGAATTAGTGCCAGCTAGCGTAGTTCGGAAGAATATGTCTAGTAAATTATTATAGTTGCTCGGAAGAGAATTATGACACCCGAAGTACTCACGATCGGTAGAGAATACTTATGCGAAATTATATAAAACGTAGCGGGAAGAATTCCGACAATTGGGAAAATCATAACTCTAGACCTCCTTAGTCTTGTTAGTTGATAATTTTACTACTTTTTTTGTATTTGTTAATTACTTAGTTTAAAATAAAAGTTACAATCTTTATAACTAGAAAATTATTTGAACTTGTATTTCTTAGCAATACTGAACAATTATTGCTAAGCCTTAGTTCTCTGTGAGATTTGACTCCGAACTTTTAGATCGGATTATATTTGCAGCGACCGCATATCCTTTTTAGGACTAGAGTTGGGCGTGATCAGTACCCAACCAAATCAAACCAAACCTAGTCGAATTTTTAAAGCGATTTGATTTGACTTTTCGGTTTGGTGCAGTTTTTCGGTTCGGTTGGAATATCCCTAATTGACATATTGAGTTTCAAAGTTTCTTATACTAGTACCAACTAAATGTGAATAGGCAAGTGTTTAAATGTATCTACTAAATATAACAGTTTTTTAATGTGAATATATGATTACATAATGTATGTTTGAACATATTATTAGATGGAGTCGATTTAAGGTTTCACATTGTATGAACTAGGAACTCAAATTTGAAAAGACAAACTAAAGGATGGAAATTTGGATATTTTCTGTGTGTTTTCAGTTTCTCGCTACTAGGAGACAGTGAAATTGACACATTCTTTGTGTTTAATTTCCTCTGTTTTCTCAGCAATGCATGTGTCCCGATCCTATTTTAGAATCAAATTTTGGACATCTTCAACTTTTACATAAATCCCTTGGATTCTTAACATGCATGTAATCCGTTAATTTTAGCTGATCTTTCTTTTCCCCTTACAATCATCCAATTTTATTTACATTATCACAATATTTCTCAACCTTTGGACATCTTCTTGAAGAAGAGGATGATAACATACTGTTGAGAGTGTAGCAAGCTGATGTGCTTATGTGGCATTAGTCGGTTAGTGAGTTAGTTAGATAGGTAGTTAGCAAGTGAGTTAGTAATTTAACTAGAGTTAGTATTAGAGTTAGAGTTAGTGGGTGATATAGAACTCTAACCTATATATATATCAGTGATGCAACTCATTTGTAGGAGTAGAAGAAAATGAGAATGAAGTAATCTTTCTCTCCAAGTTTTCCTCTCCTTCAATTCAAGCTCTCTTCTCAATACTTTGTATTACTGTAGTGTAACAATTTGACATAGTATCAGAGCCTACCACTTGAGATTAACCACTCGTTTCAGTGTTTGCTTGTGAGCTCAGCAATGGGAGAAGTCGATAACGAAGCTCCAGAAAAGTTAGGTCACAATCATCCTCTGTTTCTGAACTCTAATGACAATTCAGGAACAATTTCGATCTAATTACAGCTACGAGGTCCAGAGAATTACTCTGTGTAGAGTCGTGCTGTGAGGATTGGCATTTTAGGATGAAACAAGTTAGGGTTCATAGATGGCAAGTGCAAGCGAGATAATTATGGTCCAAATCTAGTGGATCTCTGGGACATATGTAATGCAATAGTGCTGTCGTGGATAATGAATTGCGTCTCACCAGAATTACTCAGTGGAATTGTCTTCAAATGCTAGTGTTGTGTGGAATGACGTGAAAGAGAGGTTCGACAAGGTTGATCTCTCTAGAATTTTTCAGATTCACAAAAGCATTGCCACAGTAAATCAAGGTACTAGTTCAATCTCCTCATATTTTTCGAAATTGCGTCTACTGTGGGCAGAATTTGATAGTCTAGCACCAATTCCTGGGTGTGATTGTGAGAAGTCTCGTGAATTTGTTGTGTTTATGGAGAGATTGAAGCTTCTACAATTTCTCATGGGACTTAATGAGTCATATGAACAAGCGACCATGGTAGAATTCATTTATGATTAGGAAAAGTCAGATTTTATTGTATTCTAGATCCTGCAGTTACCATTTTTCAGAGATAATATGCTAATTTTTTCTTCATTTTTTCATGTTCTTTAGAAGAATTTTAGGTAAATCATTAACGAGACATGGCATCATATGATATCACTGACATTAGGGGTGTACATGGACCAGCTTGGTTCGGTTTTTATCAAAACCAAATCAAACCAATTATATCGGTTTGGATTGGTTTGATTTTTTCGGGTTCTTTTGTTACGTGAACATTATTTCAATCTTACTTTGTTAAAGTTATAGATAAATCTTTGATAAGTTAATATATTTTTGGTAAAAGTTAAAAAAATTGACAAACATATGATCTATGAAAATATTCTAATGGGGGAATTCTTAGTCATCTAACAATAATTTTTCGTTAATGTATACTTTCAAGGTTAACATAATTTAATAATTAAATATAAATTACAGCTATTTTGTTTGAACTATTATTTTTGTTTTCTTGTATTTGATTTTTTTTTTAATTTTTGATTTACTTGTTAATTTGAGAAATATGGCATCGTGGATTTTTGGGAGTTTTGATGTTGGTAATTCTACTGTTGATCTTCCTTAGTCTTGTTAGCAGGGAGAATTCCGACAATTGGGAAAATCATAACTCTAGACCTCCTTAGTCTTGTTAGTTGATAATTTTACTACTTTTGTATTTGTTAATTACTTAGTTTAAAATAAAAATTACAATCTTTATAACTAGAAAATTATTTGAACTTGTATTTCTTAGCAATACTGAACAATTATAGCTAAGCCTTAGTTTTCTGTGGGATTCGACTCCGGACTTTTAGACCGGATTATATTTGCAGCGATCGCATATCCTTTTTAGGACTAGAGTTGGGCGTGATCAAATTTTGGCGTCGTTGACGAGGAACTAACAATGTAGCTGTATGTGTACATATTGCTAGGTTTCAAGTTTGAACTATTATTTTTGTTTTCTTGTATTTGATTTTTTTTTTAATTTTTGATTTACTTGTTAATTTGAGAAATATGGCATCGTGGATTTTTGGGAGTTTTGATGTTGGTAATTCTACTGTTGATCTTCCTTGTGTGTATTGTGGAGGAAACCACCTGTGAAAAAATTATCAAAATATTCCTCAGATCGAGTTATGTGCACCAACTCAATCTTATGTGTGGAATGTATGTGATATGTGTGATGGTCAAGATGGTCACTTTCATGGTTGTGCTTATCTTCCTCCAACCCCTTACTTTGATGGTTCTTCTTTTTGTTGTGAAGTTAATAGGAACAAAGAACCCAGGGATGATGACCTGAAAGAGATCAAGGATATGTTAAGGTGCCTTGTGGAACGAAATAATGAGAAACAACTGCACATATAAAGGCAAGATGCTACTATTCGCAACCTGGAGGCACAAGTGAGTTAACTAGTTGAAGCATTTAATGCTCAACAAGCTAATATTGTGGATAGTAGCCAAGAAAATCATGAATTAGATACCAAAAATGAGGTTCTAATGGAGGAGGTGAGAGTAAAACACCAACAATCTATCCAACTAGAATTTGAGGATGTCGATGTTGAAGAAGTAATACTAGAGTTAGCCAAGGATATTAAAGATACAAATTTAGTTGACTTTAGTGTGATTGGTGTAGAGGAGGTAAAAATCTTAAAGTTCATGTATTTGAGCGCCTTAGACCTCATTCCAAATACTTCTCTACATTATGTTCAGATGGTGAAATAAAAATTGATCCTTATGAGCATAAAAAGGAGTCAAGGGCAGAGGTCGATGAACCTTATATTTTGTAATTTTCAAGGCCATCTAGGCAAGGTGACACTCCTCGGTCGAGAGCCAAAAAGTGCATGAAATATTTTTTAAACCGTGGCTCGAAAGAATTTGTACCGCTCCAGGAGCATAATCTTAAAATTGAAGCAAAACTTGGGGTTCAATTCATAAGCTCGAGGTGGAGACAAAAAGTGATCCGCGTCGTGCCGCAACGTTAAATCAAATGCTTATTGGGAGGCAACCCAACTTTACTATTTTCTGTTACTTTTATTTTTATTTTTTTATTATTGCAGTGTTGTTTTTGATTTCTCTAGGAGCATGCGAAGTAAGGCTATTGGAAAAAAGCAAAAGCAAGAAAAATGGTCAGAAATAAGTGTGGGGTGCCCGCACAAAGAACCAAATCTGGGAGAAGTCTCAGTACCTCATGAGCTGCTAATGCATCGGCCTTTGGCCTACCAATGAGTTTCTTTTACCCTCTTGTATTTATGGGTGTGCATTGGGGACAATTCATATTTTAAGTGTGGGTGAAGAGACTGTTTGGGTGTTCCTGTGCTATTTTAGTTGTGTTATTGTATGTGTGTTGAAAAAATAAAAAATAAAAAATAAAAAAATAATTAGATAGAAATAATCCCTCTTGGTTTTTCTTATGGCCACAGTTCTTTTCCAAGAGATGACTCTTTGAACCGGGTAGTAATTCTTTTTTGTAGGTAGAATTTTCATAAAAGTTTTGGACTTTTTCTGACAATGGATTTCTTAGACAGTCTTCTTGAGGGAGTAAAGTCTAAAGAAAAAAAAATGCAAAAAGATTTTTCTTTTTCTTTCTTTTGTAGAACTGATAATGGAATGGAAGAACTTGAGTATATATGCTTTTTGACATGTATTGATTATCTTGTTTTGTGTTCTATGTGGCCACATGCCTTGAGAATATATGTGACTTTCTTTTGACGCTTAAGTTCATTTGTTGACTCCTATGATTACTTTTCATGTGCTGAATTAATAAGATGGATGTGCTTAGTTGTTTAACTAGAGTGTCGGGTCTGAGCCGTCCAGAAAGAATCATGTGCATTGTGTGATGTGAGGTCTTGATTATATTATGTGTTATCCTGTGTTAGTCTAGAACTTGCCTCGTGTGTTATTCGAAACGAAATAAGTAAGCTTTGTGAGTCTTGGAGATGATGTAGGCGTTTCTTTGATTGTCCATTGTGCTAGTATGCCACCATAAATAAAATTAATTCTTAGATAGCCCATTTGAGCCTATAAACCTTTTCTTTGGCACCCACATTACAAGCCGATTCCCTTTTTGTTCTTAATTAGATCTTTTGAACCTTTACCTCTGAAAGCACTTAAATCGCTAGAAGAGTAAGGTGAGAGTTGAGGTAGCTTTTGACTGGAATCACAGAAAGGCAAAAAGGTGCACGTATGTTTTGAAAGTTCATTAGCCGGGCAACCCAAGTATGGAGAGTGTTGAAAACAAATGAAAAAAATTAGAAAATACACCTCTTATTCCTCTTAATCCGAGCTAGTGAATGCATTGTTGTGCTTAAAGAAGAAGGTCCAAATTGTATATGATTTCGTGTCATTGCTTGAATTGGTCATGAAGAGTATGTATTTGAAAGTTAAGTGTAGTATATTAAAGTATTTAGGAGGGTTAGTCACTATACCCAAATATATCCTACACATCCCTTAGCCTACATTACAACTTGGAAAGACCTAATTGATCCTAGATTTCGCAAGCTTAAAGTAAGAGACATACATTACGGGCAAGCCTATAGAAAGACATCGGGATGCACATGAATTTTTTGAGAGAGTGAGCGAATTCTTTCGATTTGTAAGTCCTTAAATTATACTTGAATGCATATTTGAGTGTGTGGACTAATTTGTCTCTTTGGTTTGTGGTGAGGGTATATGATTTACAAAAGATTGGTTAAGTCCTGGCATTTTGAGTTGACACAAGAAGTGAGTCATAGAAGGGAATGTATTGGAGTCATCTTTTGATGTTAGGATGTTAGAAAAAGTCGCACAAATATTTTAAATAGTCTTGGTATGGGTATACTTTTGAAGAAAGATGTCAATAGCTCTTACGGTGAGTTCTAAGTGTTGGTATAAGCCATTGTCAATGGTATGATGCTTGAGTATATTTCGAAAATGTGTTTCTTACCATTGTGCTTAATTTTGAAAGTTGCTCGAGGACGAGAAAGATTTTAAGTGTGGGGTATTGATAAATAGCCAAAAATGCATATTTTCGGTGTACTTTCATCTCATAACTTGTGTGATTACGAAGGTTACATGAGTTTTTGTAGTGAATTGTTCTTATTACGTGCATTCTTATGTGTAGGAGCAAGCTGGACGAAAAGTGAGCAAAAGAAGTTGATTCGGGATCAAAAGACAAAAGAAGAACTTTGCTCGTTCATTCTGACGTGCACACGAGAGAGTGAATGAGCTAGCTGAGGAAAAGCTTGAGAAAAAAATCAGTGAATTATGGAAAAAAAAGAAATGGAAGTGCACGAGATACCTAGAAGGAAAAGAAAAAGAGAAGCACTTCTCTCGTTCACTCTCGCGTGCGCACGAGAGAGTGAACGAGCTAACCTAAAAAGGTTGTTCCGAAGTGGACTTATATTATTTCGCCCCATACGAACCCTATCACATATAAATAGTTCGTAAACTCACTTTTGAAGGGGATTGGACATTTTTATAAAGGATTATCGACTGATGGAGGCAATAATATACTAGGAGCAAGGCAGAGAATTCTTCTATGAGATTTTCACTTCCTTCTTCCTATTTTCATTATTGGTTATGAATTCTAGTATTGTAGTTTTGCATACTATTATGAATAACTAATTTGTTATCTAGGGTTTTGATGAAAACTTTTGTAGGATGAATTCTTATTACGTGTTTATATAATTGAGCCGTTGGATTTCTCTACTTGTTTAACTACGTGTTTATTGTTGTTGACTGAATGACCATCAGTTGACTGTGCCTATTTAGTTTGTATTTCTTGGAAAATGGTACATATTTAGGTAGTTTTTGAATAACATCACTCCTAACGTATGTGAGGAATCAATACAGATGATTTAAAGGTGGGATTAGGAATAACAAAACCTTGGTGCGATCTTAGTGAGCGGTGAATTAGTGCCAGCTAGCGTAGTTCGGAAGAATATGTCTAGTAAATTATTATAGTTGCTCGGAAGAGAATTATGACACCCGAAGTACTCACGATCGGTAGAGAATACTTATGCGAAATTATATAAAACGTAGCGGGAAGAATTCCGACAATTGGGAAAATCATAACTCTAGACCTCCTTAGTCTTGTTAGTTGATAATTTTACTACTTTTTTTGTATTTGTTAATTACTTAGTTTAAAATAAAAGTTACAATCTTTATAACTAGAAAATTATTTGAACTTGTATTTCTTAGCAATACTGAACAATTATTGCTAAGCCTTAGTTCTCTGTGAGATTTGACTCCGAACTTTTAGATCGGATTATATTTGCAGCGACCGCATATCCTTTTTAGGACTAGAGTTGGGCGTGATCAGTACCCAACCAAATCAAACCAAACCTAGTCGAATTTTTAAAGCGATTTGATTTGACTTTTCGGTTTGGTGCAGTTTTTCGGTTCGGTTGGAATATCCCTAATTGACATATTGAGTTTCAAAGTTTCTTATACTAGTACCAACTAAATGTGAATAGGCAAGTGTTTAAATGTATCTACTAAATATAACAGTTTTTTAATGTGAATATATGATTACATAATGTATGTTTGAACATATTATTAGATGGAGTCGATTTAAGGTTTCACATTGTATGAACTAGGAACTCAAATTTGAAAAGACAAACTAAAGGATGGAAATTTGGATATTTTCTGTGTGTTTTCAGTTTCTCGCTACTAGGAGACAGTGAAATTGACACATTCTTTGTGTTTAATTTCCTCTGTTTTCTCAGCAATGCATGTGTCCCGATCCTATTTTAGAATCAAATTTTGGACATCTTCAACTTTTACATAAATCCCTTGGATTCTTAACATGCATGTAATCCGTTAATTTTAGCTGATCTTTCTTTTCCCCTTACAATCATCCAATTTTATTTACATTATCACAATATTTCTCAACCTTTGGACATCTTCTTGAAGAAGAGGATGATAACATACTGTTGAGAGTGTAGCAAGCTGATGTGCTTATGTGGCATTAGTCGGTTAGTGAGTTAGTTAGATAGGTAGTTAGCAAGTGAGTTAGTAATTTAACTAGAGTTAGTATTAGAGTTAGAGTTAGTGGGTGATATAGAACTCTAACCTATATATATATCAGTGATGCAACTCATTTGTAGGAGTAGAAGAAAATGAGAATGAAGTAATCTTTCTCTCCAAGTTTTCCTCTCCTTCAATTCAAGCTCTCTTCTCAATACTTTGTATTACTGTAGTGTAACAATTTGACATAGTATCAGAGCCTACCACTTGAGATTAACCACTCGTTTCAGTGTTTGCTTGTGAGCTCAGCAATGGGAGAAGTCGATAACGAAGCTCCAGAAAAGTTAGGTCACAATCATCCTCTGTTTCTGAACTCTAATGACAATTCAGGAACAATTTCGATCTAATTACAGCTACGAGGTCCAGAGAATTACTCTGTGTAGAGTCGTGCTGTGAGGATTGGCATTTTAGGATGAAACAAGTTAGGGTTCATAGATGGCAAGTGCAAGCGAGATAATTATGGTCCAAATCTAGTGGATCTCTGGGACATATGTAATGCAATAGTGCTGTCGTGGATAATGAATTGCGTCTCACCAGAATTACTCAGTGGAATTGTCTTCAAATGCTAGTGTTGTGTGGAATGACGTGAAAGAGAGGTTCGACAAGGTTGATCTCTCTAGAATTTTTCAGATTCACAAAAGCATTGCCACAGTAAATCAAGGTACTAGTTCAATCTCCTCATATTTTTCGAAATTGCGTCTACTGTGGGCAGAATTTGATAGTCTAGCACCAATTCCTGGGTGTGATTGTGAGAAGTCTCGTGAATTTGTTGTGTTTATGGAGAGATTGAAGCTTCTACAATTTCTCATGGGACTTAATGAGTCATATGAACAAGCGAGAAGTCAATTGTTAATGATGATTCCTGCTCCCTCTGTTAACAAAGCTTATTCGATGTTAATGGGGAGGGAGAGTCAAAGGGCTATTGCTCATACTAGTACTTCTATAGATAGCCATAAATCTGATGCCTTTGTGTGTTCTAGTAGAGGTAGTTTTCATCAGAAATCTAGAAGAAATTATAATCTTGTATGTGACTATTGTAACTATAAGGGACACACTAGAGAGAACTGTTTCAAACTGAATAGATATCCTGCTGATTTTAAAAGTAAAAAAAAAGGGAGGCACCTTCTCTGCGGCCAACTTTGCAGGGAATAGTGGAGGATATGTAACTACTGGTTTACAAATGCATACATCCGGAGCTCAGGAACCTATTCCAGTAGTTAACTTTATAGGAAATAATAGTGGAGGTTATAATGGTGATATGATTAAGCCACGACCACAATTGACTCCAACTCCTGTCTCAGCACCCTACTTTACTCTAGAACAATATAAGCAAATCTTACAAATGCTTGGAAAAATAAATGAGGAAAGAAGTTCTACTCAACCAACAGCAAAAACAACAGGTATATTCTCCTTTCTATCCAGAGTGGTTGATGATATGTGGATAGTTGATACTGGGGCTACTAATCACATGGTGGCAAACTCTAATTTGTTGAATAAACTGGATGAAGACTCTAACCTAAAAGGTGGAAAAGCACATTCACCAACTGGTAATGTGGTATCAATATCAAATACAGGAACATCTAGCATATTTAGAAATCAAGAGATTCAGAATGTCCTGCATATCTCTGATTTCAAGTTTAATCTACTATCCGTTTCTCAGTTGACAAAGGAACTGAGATGTTGTGTGGCATTCTTTCCCGATTTCTGTCTTTTTCAGGACATCTTTAGCGGACAGGTGAGGGGGATTGGTAGAGAAGACTGTGGATTGTACTACCTGAAGGCAACCTCAACTTCAACTCAATTACAACAGCCTATTAGAACCATCCCCATTTGCTCTTCTATGTCTGTTAGTGTTCCTTTGTCTATATGGCATAATAGACTAGGACATGCACCACTCGATGTACTTAGGAAAATAGAGTCTTTAAAACTGTCCAAGCCAGATAAAACTCATCACTGCACAGTGTGTCCACTTGCAAAACAGTCTAAACTTTCATTTCCTACTAGTATAACTAGTTCAAATAAACTTTTTCAACTAGTACATGGTGATGTTTGGGGTCCATATAGAGTACCTACACATGATGGTAAGAGGTACTTTCTAACACTAGTAGATGATTTCCTGGATATTCTTGTTGAACAATAAAGCTTAAACTATTATTGTTATAAGACAATTTCTAGCTATGATAAAGAACATTTTCAATTTCAATGTTCAAATTCTGAGAACAGATAATGGATGTGAGTTTTTTAACTCTCAGTTTGATGAATTAGTTAAGGAAAATGGCATGATACACCAAAGTTCATGTGTCTACACACCTCAGCAAAATGGTGTAGTAGAGAGGAAATATAGATCAATTCTGAATGTTGCAAGGTCACTGAAGTTTCAAGAGGTTGTACCTGTGAAGTTTTGGGGGGAATGTGTGTCCATAGTTGTATATCTACTTAACAGACTACCTTCTGTTATTCTACAAAACAAATCATCCTTTGAACTGCTGCGCTTGCACCCTCCAGGTATTGACCACTTGAGGGGTTTTGGTTGTCTTGCATATGCATCAAGTCCAAATGTCACCGATAAGCTATCAGCCAGGGCTATTCCAGCAGTTCTAATGGGATATTCATCTACTCAAAAGGGTTACAAAATTTATGACTTGCATGCTAAAACATTCTTTGTCAACAGAAATGTAGGTTTCAAGGAAAATCTGTTTCCATTTAAGCATTCCACACCCTCTACATCACATCTTTTTCTAGTTTTAGAGCCCAACATCCATACTCAGTCCTTATCAGACTTTCAACACAATGACTCTCAGCCTACTCAAGAGGAAGGGGATACAAGTTTGGCTTCTTTTCCTTCAATTCTTTCTAATACTGGAGATCAGCCTAGTACTTCAAATGCACCTTGTGATATAGCTGCTGATGATTCTGTCATAAGTCATGCTCCTGCTACCACAAAATAGTTAATTGAACCACTTAGAAAGTCATCTAGAACAGTGAAGCAACCTCTTTGGTTACAAGACTATGTTACTACTAAGGATTCCAATTGTATTTATCATATTTCCTCTTACATCAGCTATGATCAACTTACATCTTCCTATAAGATAGCTTTGAGCTCTTACTCATCTATCTTGGAGCCTTCTACTTTCAAGGAAACTGCTGCAGATCCAAAGTAGATTGAAGCAATGAGACTTGAGATAGCTTCTCTTGAGGAGAACAACACATAGAGTATTGTAGATCTCCCTAAAGGAAAAATTCCCATTGGATGCAAATGGGTGTTCAAAGTCAAATATAAATCATCAGGAGAAGTGGAAAGGTATAAGGCATGGTTAGCGGCAAAAGGATACAATAAACAAGAAGGATTGGATTACAAAGAAACTTTTTCACCACTATCTAAAATGGTTACTGTTAGATCAGTAGTAGTTGTAGCTGCATCTAAGAATTGGTTCATCTATCAAATGGATGTCCACAATGCCTTCTTACAAGGTGATCTCTTTGAAGAAGTCTACATGACCATTCCAGATGGATTTGCTAGACAGGGGGAGATTAGGAAAGTCTGCAAATTATATAAATCACTGTATGGTCTGAAACAAGCTCAAAGATAGTGGAATCTAAAACTGACTGAAGCTCTGCACCAGTTGGGCTTTGTTCAAAGTTACTTTGACTACTCATTATTCACACAGAAGCTAGGCAGTGATATAATTGTGATCTTAATATATGTTGATGATCTAATCATCACAGGAAGTAATCATGAGCTGCTGATCAAGACAAGGAAAGATCTACAGAAGAAGTTCAAAATGAAGGATCTTGGAGATCTGAAATTCTTCCTAGGCATTGAGTTTGATTGATCAAAGAAGGGCATACATATGTGCCAAAGGAAGTACTCTTTGGAGATGGTATCTGAACTCGGTCTAGGTGGAGCAAAGACAGCAGGAACTCCTTTGGAGTGTAATAAAAAACTCAATTCAGTAGAATATGATAAAATATTCAACAAGGATGCAGGCTATGAAGATCTTACATTGAAAGATCCTGGTGAGTATCAGAGGTTGATAGGAAGACTATTACCAGACCAGATATACCTTTTGGAGTGCAAGTACTAAGTCAATATATGCATGCTCCAAAACAATCACATATGGAGGCTGCCCTAAGAATTGTCAGGTATCTAATAGCATCACCAAGCTTAGGACTCCTGATGCCAACAGAAGAAACCAAGCAACTACAGGCATTTTGTGATTCGGACTGGGGCTCCTGCCTGCAGACAAGAAGGTCCGTCACAGGGTATCTCGTGAAGTTTGGAGGAGCTTTAGTATCATGGAAATCAAATAAGCAAGAAATTGTAGTCAGAAGCTCAGCTGAAGCTGAATTCAGAAGCATGTCATCATGTGCAGCTGAGATTACTTGGCTGATAGGCTTGTTTGATGAACTGAGAGTTAAACTTCATCAACCTGTTGACTTGTTCTGTGACAGTAAGGTTGCTATTCAGATTGCAGCAAATCCTATATTCCATGAAAGAACCAAATACATAGACATAGGCAGTCACTTTGTAAGAGAAAGACTAAGTCAAGGAATGATCTTAACTCATCACTTGTCAACAAAAGATCAACTGGCAGATTTGCTAACAAAGAGCATTGGCAAAGCACAACATGAGTTCCTATTAAATCAGCTTGGAGTCGAGAACATTTTCAAAGCATCAACTTAAGGGGGAGTGTTGAGAGTGTAGCAAGCTGATGTGCTGATGTGGCATTAGTCGGTTAGTGAGTTAGTTAGATAGGTGATTAACAAGTGAGTTAGCAATTTAACTAGAGTTAGTATTAGAGTTAGAGTTAGTCGGTGATATAGAACTCTAACTTGTATATATATCAGTGATGCAACTCATTTGTAGGAGTAGAAGAAAATGAGAATGAAGTAATCTTTCTCTCCAAGGTTTCCTCTCCTTCGATTCAAGCTCTCTTCTCAATACTTTGTATTACTCTAGTGTAACAATTTGACACATACAGTGGTGGAGCCGATGGAGCCGGGATTTTCATTAAGGGAGGTCAAAATATAAAGAAATAAACTCACCAAGAAGTCAATGGGTGTCGATACATATATATATATATATATATATAAAAATTACCTAACTACACATTGTAATATTCCGACAAAGGGGTGTCAGTTGATACCCCTTAAGTGCATGTGGCTCCGCCACTGATAACAGCCATTCTATCTTGCATATTCAAGAATCCAAACCAATTATGTTGGAAGATGGAAGAAGTGGAAGAACTTAAAGGGATTTCTTCATGGTTGTACAATGATATATATGCTTAAAAGAGTAAAGACATGAGGAAGGGTTTTGGAGCCATTTAAAGGTCCCATGCACAAATAACTTAGCTGCAAAATTTTCACTAACATGACTACATCGCGATCGCAGTTCACTGCGATCTCGACCCTCCATGAAGCTGGCACCGCGATCTCGACATAAGGCACCACGATCGTGACAAAAACAATCTCGTGCACGACACTTCTATTTCGATCAATTAGTCATTGTAGCCCACTTTTGGAGCATTTTAGAGATTGGATAATTACCGCAAAACTTTAGTATAAATAGTAGAGACCTCGTCTCATAACATTTAGTTATTTATTGATGAGGATATGAGAGTATGTGCAAGGATGGATGAATCCTTTGTTTGCTAATGAATTCCTCAAGTTGATTCAATGAGTAATTTATACTAATGTGAGTTTTCTATAGACTAGGGCCTCTTGATTTTAATGGAATTGAGTGTTTGCTCTATTCTTCTCCACTAGTTTTAGGATACGTGCGTTGCACGTATAAGACGCGTCTATTAGTAAGAAAATTATGTATCACGAGAACGAACTATGTATAATAGCAGTTAATGTCCAAATAAATTCAAATGAGTGCATTTACATTGATGTAATAGGTGAATTCAAATATATTGGATATCTTCTAAACCTACAAACACCAGGACTTCGATTAGTTAAGGTAGTAATATAACATTTATAATTATAGATAATATATATTTTATGATTTAATAATAGTTATGTTGTTGTATCTTACCTAATATCTCTTTATAGACAATATTCAAAAAAATTAAAAAATAATTATTTAAAGAAAAAATTAAAAGAAATACTAGAACCACTGATAAGGATTTAACATATTAAAAAAAATGTTAATGCATTGACGTATGTTAATCGAACCAGAATGCGCCTACTACTAAACTATTGATTTAGACACTTTTTACCTTGTCACCCCTTCTAACCTAGTTAGAATCCTCTAATGTTACAATTTTTTTATGGAGAACTACAATCCATCATCACTAATATTGACGAACATAAATTATTTCTTGTTGGTGAGTAAATCGGAATTTTTGACTTTCTACATTTATGAATTTATTTGGAGATCATAATGGAGCAATATCGTATACAATTGAGGATTAATATGCTTTTGTTCACATATACAAGAACACACCTCATTGATCAAGCATATATTTATGCACAATAAAATTAATTTTTTAATAGTAGTGTAAATATCAAATAAAGCTGAAGTAGTTAACTTAGCATATAATTTAAGTAAATTGATATTAAGAAATATCTCAATGTCAAAGCTTAAATAGTACAAGAAATATCATAGCTAAACTGCAAAAAAAATCATAAAACTTCA